>NW_009720252.1:41765-55739 GCF_000703405.1 Apaloderma vittatum
GAGGCATCAACCAACACTTAGGAATTACGTAACACATTTCTCTTCACTGACCACTGACCACATCCATGAGGGACAATCTGATTATAGAGTCATCTGATTCACAGATGGTTCTGTCTGTAAGAGCATTTCTGTACAGAATATTACAGTTTTTCAAGATCTGGTGACAGAAATCTCTAGGCTGAAGGGAACCAGTGAGGAATAGAGAAGCAGTTTAATAAAACAAATAAAACAAATAAAACAGATGAACATGGGATGTTTCATGGTTTTGTTTTGTTTTTTTTCCCCCCAGATATCTTTTGTGTAGATCTTTGATTTGTGGAATCTGGGTGAGATAAACTGTGGATTTCAGATGAGTGACCAAACTTTTTCAAAGCTTGATAGACCTTTAGATCTGACAGTTTTGTTTCAGTAAGGTCCAGTTTTTCCACAGAAACCGTCACAGACAGACTTGACAGGTTTAAGCAAGCAATTTCATTTGCCTTTGCATCCATTTGTCTCTTAATTTGGCTTGTCCACCCGGGCTAGTTTTCCTTCAGCACAATGGCGTTTATTGTGTTTTTTGACCACTGTTATGACAGGTAAATATAATCTTGGCAAGATCTTGCTGTAATAACAATAATAAAAATATAATAACCAATATATTCCTAAACGCAAAACATTAACCTAAGTAATGCCTGTTTTGTTTTTATAAAAGATTATAAAACGTAGTAGTGTTAAAGAAAAAGCATCAGATACCTACACTAAATCCTGCACTTTCAGAGAGGTACAGAGGTAAAGGTGGAGTAAGAATGTGGAAAAGCAATTCCAAATTATGAACTCTCATAATACAAATAAATATAAAGTCTAAATATCAGCTAAATACATCAGTTTCCCCATTCTGGTTTTGTATAAAACATCTCCTCTCCTTCCTCTGTAAAATCTCCTGCCTTTGGAATTCATATCATTCCACTGTTCAAAAGGAGAAAACCCCCGGGGGAGGAAAGAGCAAGCGTGTTGCAAAGCTTTTGGAAAGAGCTTGCTGCATTGGAGGACGATATTGCAGGCTTACTGGTTTATGCCTTATCTCCTATACAATCTTCACTCCAGAATTACTGAGCAGCTTGTGGAGCACATGGCTTTGTTCTACTTTTTAAAAGACTCTTTCAGCCTTTAATGCAGTGGAAACCAATAATGATACTGACAATTTCCTTGCAAATCTCACATTTAACCATGACTCTCTTCTGATGCTTGTGTTGCAAACACTCCATCTGACCGGCATGACTGAAATGTAGACTATTCTGTTACCCTCTGAGTATAGGAGTGTGTACTAGGGAGGCGTATAGGTTTTTTCTGGGTAAGCAACGTCATGCTCTTCCAGTCACATTAAACCACACTCAAGCTCCATTACAGTAGAATGCAAATGAAAGCATTTATTCACAAGCATTTATTCACAACATCCCAAACCAGCACAGTTACACATTATTACCAAAAAAAAGATCTACATGCAGAAGCAGAAGAAAACCTTGCCTAGTGTACTTAAAGCAAAGTTATGCAAGGAAAATCTTTTTCCCTTATTCATGTAATAACACGTCTGTTTTGAGATGTTATCATTTGGGTCTTGGGTGTCTCAGGTTCCCTCTGCTCAGTAGGCTCACCGGAAATCTTGCCCATTACAGCTTCTTTTATTTCCAATGGGGAAACACCTCCACAGTGCATCTTCAGGTATGCTTACACCTCTGCTTGCTCCACTTCGTACCCTTTGGTGCAGTGTTAGTTCTCCTGCCCATCAGTCCTTCAAGGACATCCACATAGATCTATTCTTTTGCTCCAAAACTCATGTTAATCCATGCTTATGCAGGAGACAATCAGAGCATTCTTCTTAATGAAAATTGTTTCCCCTCCTTCAATAT
This sequence comes from Apaloderma vittatum, assembly GCF_000703405.1. Lineage (NCBI taxonomy): Eukaryota > Metazoa > Chordata > Aves > Trogoniformes > Trogonidae > Apaloderma > Apaloderma vittatum. The sequence goes on from NW_009720252.1 coordinate 43,655, forward strand.
GTGTATATTGCTTTATTAGCCAAGGGGTTGCTGCCTATGTATAAATAGCTAGTAGAAAATACTTTACTTCAATGAGTAAAACTCTTTCCTCCTCTCTTTAATGACTGCTTGCCATATTTTAGTGTAGGATGTAGCTTTCACTGAACATTATGTTCAATATCAATCTGTATGTTAAAACCATAATTGAGATACTTACAGTTAGGTGCTTGCCTGAATCTTATTATTGACTGAATACTGCCTGACTGACGATGAATTTCGGTGTCTGATCTCCAACCTCCCACTCCAAAGCATTCAGTTCTAAGTATTAATGGTCTTAGGATGGCAAGGCTATAAGCATAATTTTTTTTATAAACTTAAATACATGATTATATTAGGAGATGTAAGACTAACTTCTGCTTTTCAAAATGGTAATAATATAGTGATTTCTGACCAAGTTAAAAAAATATTGAAAACCCCAGCTCTTTGTACAAAGTTGCATTTTGAAGACTAAACAGAAGCAGTACCATCAAAAACACACTGAGTGGAGGTAATTCAGTCTTGTAGTTCAGATGTGGAAATCATGGGTTTTCTCTGAAATGATACTGGTGTTGTTGAAAAACAGCTTAAATTAGGAAAAGGGTGTTTGTGAGACAGAGAAAAAAGAATAATTTATACCAGAGACTTAAAGTGAGGTTAAACTTGTCAAGTAGTTTCCACACTTTTTTTCAGTATTTGTTTAAATTCATGAAGCAAATAGGACTTTAATGCAAAGGGATCCTTCTACCTAGTCAGTAACATCTCAAAATTTAAGCTTTTTGATGTCCCGGAGGAACTAGTCGCTGTGTCATCACTAACTGAGTATATAGGCTTATTGACCTTGATTCTTCAAAACAGCATTGACATCCAGCTTAGAACACATGATCGCATCCCACAGGACTTGCTGTAACCATGTGCTTAAATGTCTTTTGTGAGAAAAGATAGACTGCGAACTTGTAGATCTGCTTTTCAGAACTTGTACCTTCTTTCTATCCTCCAAAAATTAAAGTCCCTACAGCTTCTTTAGCCCTGAAAGGGTTAGGGAGGTATAGAAGATGCTGTCTTCTAGACAGTCAGCTTTATTGGGAACATAAGTCATCTACCTGAAGCATAATTCCTAGAAAAATCAAGGTTCTGACAGTGTAACTGGCTGAATGCAAAATTTAATTTTCTCCTGTCACTGCTGTGCAATCCACACATATATGCATGAGCCTTCCCAGTAATGAAGAGAGAAGTGTGATCAATGGCTGGGTTTGTTAATTGCCTCTGTGCCAGGGCTCTGACAAGGCTTAAAGAGCCCTCTTCACTATTTCACTACTCTGAAAGGTCTCTCATCTAATATATATGCTGTTTCAAAAGTGAGTAACTGTACAGGCATTTCACTTCAGCCTTCTTCACTCCTTGACATACTTGTCCAAAACACTATGACGGTAAGGCCTAACTAATAATGTTTTTCTTCTTCATGGGAGCTCATCATAAACATGGAGAGAAATACGGAAAAAATAATCTACTGTTGGGGGTTTTTTTAATTGATTGGGTGCACTCAGAAAGTATATGTGATATTTACACAAGTTTACTGCTATCTTTTCATCTTATTCTGTACAGAGATCGAATTTTACAATTTCATGGAGGAGAGAAGCGGTTTTATAATTGATAAAATTGATCTTTTGCATCAATATAGCTAATGGGCATCTAAGGTGCAAATAGTTGTGCATGAATTTGGTGTGAGACATCGTAATTATCACATTATCCCTTCCCAGATCAGCCGCATTTATTTCCCAATGAGTCCTTCTCTCTTCATTTAATGAAGGAAAATAACTGGAGTTTTTCTTCAATTAGATTAATTTTTCAAGACCAAAGGATAAATCATATTTTTTCTCAAACAAAAAAAAAATACATCAAAAATACATCAAATGTAAAGAAAATCTATCTCTTGCCCCAGAGAAGTATAACATCTGCTACTTTTACCTGTTTTCAGAGTAGTTCAATCTGAAGCCTGATATGACAACATTATCAGTCTCAGCAGAATCTAGACATTGAATTGGGCCATGCAAGCTGAGGACTCACAGACATCCTTAAAATGGAACGACTGCGACAGTTTCTGTGGAAAAAGGCAGGTGGCAGTGCACCTATAGTAGATACTTCTCAAATCATGCAGACAGACAATGCCACTTTTATAGAGCTATTAGTGCAGCACCTCTCTTGAGCCGTTCATCCATATGTGTGAAAGGCTCTTGATAAAATAGATCATTGTACAACAGGCAAATTCACACATCCTGGCACCTCATGTAGTAAATGACTTTCTAACTAATGTCATTGTTTTTTAACATGAATGCTCGTAAAAAAAAAAAAAAAGCTCTCACACATTAAGGAGTTGAAAGATCCAATCCTAAAGTGAGATTTTTTTCAAGTATAGGTATGTGATACTGGTGCACTTCGTCACCAATTCTCAGTATGACTGGATAAATCAGAATTATTTATTTACTTTGTGATCTAATATTTAAGACATGGATACAGAAAGAGAGAAACGGACAACACAAAAATAATTTCCTTCCAAATTAAGTACGGTAAATAACAGAGATTGTGAATTTGGTAAGTATCATTCTGTTACTGAAGAAACAAAACACTTCATTAATAGACATTACTGAGTGAGGGACATATAGAGTACCCATAAATATTACTTGATGTTTGATATGTTTTATTTTAACCTAATATTTCACTTAAACAGTGACCTTATGACAGAAGTTATCATAAAAATACTCTTTTCTCTACTTAATAAAAAAGTTGCCAGCTTTTTTCTATAGCTACTGTTACCATCCTGAATTAAATCTCTGACAGCAGGCTGGATGCCACCTTACAGAAAATTCAATTCCTCTCCCTGAAAAGCTTACAGTCTGATTAAGCTGACATTAAAATCGATGTAGATCTGCTCATTAACTTAAGGGAAAGGGACTGATTGCATCGCCCCAGATTTAGAGTTAGGGATCACAGTCGAATACTGCTTTGAATAGACAGCTCCAGTGAATCTAAGAGCGAAATGACATTCAGCAAGCTGTTCTTTTCAAGTGGAACACCCATTGAAAGCACTTTTTTTCCCCCCAGAGATGCTTTCCCCTCAGCAAGAGAGATGCTTTTCCATGTCACTCCCAGCATTCAACAGAAGCAGAGCAAAAAACAGGGTTTCCAGTGAGGCTGGAGAGATTCAGCTCAGCTTGTTCAGCTTTCAGGGCCAGCAAAAAAGAGGCTCAATCCTGAAAGGGAACCTTTAATTTTTGCATTTTAGTTTCAACAAGACAAGTGTGGAAACATATTCTAGAAATATATTACTTCTTACGTTGACAGTTTTTAAATATATGCAGAAGATGTGCAAACAGCAACTTCAGTAATTTCTGTCCCACTTAATGGGAAAAAGAGGAGCTAACTAGTAGCCATGGACTAAATATGTCTGCTCATTGTTAAAACAGCTATTTTTACCCCATCTGGCTGCAAATTAGACTGTATTGTAGCCCTTAGTTTGTGCCAAACCAGCTGGAGGTAAGCATGTTCGTTTGAAATGTAGGTAGTACCAAATTCTTCAAAGATCTTCATGAACTACAATCCCACAGCATGAGAAACTGATGTAGTCAGAAGGAAGAAAATCAGACAATAATAAAAGTGTAGTAGCTGCAGTAATGTTTATTAACATCACAGTGAACCCAAGGCATTTTTGTGATAAATGCCATTTCCAACATGGAAGTAATAGGTGGTGACTATTACAAAGACTTTAAATAATAGACAAGACAGCAGATGGACACAGGCAGATGGGAAGGAGCATAAAGAGGCAAATGCTATTGGGCACAAACACTACCGGTCAGCTTGCCTGGCAGTTGTCTCAGTACACCAAGAGCTTAACCACAGTCATGCCTGTGGGTGTGTGTTTATATTTGGGGAGGGTGTGGGTGGCTTTTGCGTGTTTTGCCTCCTTCAACATATCGCTTATTGCAATTGAAGGCATTAAAGCAGATAGAAGGAGGATAAAGAGACAGCTCCGCAGATGTTTACAGGGAGAATTGAGGGTGCAAATAATATCACATTGCCATCTCTACCTTCCTCCCTAAGGATTTGCATCAGTTTTAGTGGGTTGTATACTTGATAAGCAAATGACCAGCTTCAGACTTTTCCACTTCATAGTATATAACTGCCTTCATTTTGGTGAAGTTCAACCTTATGAGCATTTTAATTGCACAAAATTTGGCTAAGGGAGGTGAGGTGCACATCACCTGTAAAACTAGAAGTTGTAATGTAAAGAGATGTTCAGTCATCAGTACCTGATTTAACTTGGATTGGTCATTACTGTCATCAAAATCACATTTTCCCTCAATAGTCTTTCTACAGTAGAACACTTAAATGTTCTTCACTCTGTAATACGTCCTTTCTGGATACATCATTTTCTCATGATGTTAGATGCTGACACTTGATGTAAAAATTATTCACCAGCTACACAACTAATAAAAAAGTACAACTATCTGCTATTCTGGAGAGGCTGCTGTCTCCTAGTACATGCTGATTTACAATAACACTTTCACAAAACTTATCTTTGAAAGAAGTTCAAAATATGTCAGTAAATCAAGTTGATTTCCAAGTGTAGTGAATAAAGAATCTTTTTCTTAATCATCTTAGAAAGGCTATTTTAAAATTATTTTAGTGGTTTCTTATTGCATTTATTAATTTTAATAATGTTTAAAATATATTTAGAAAAACTATTTTTATTTTGTTAACTTCTAAAGACATTGTGATTTTTTTCAGGTTTTTGATGACCTTGATGAAAAATTGCAGAAAAGAAGCCTAGCTATGGCCTACAATCACTCTTGTACCAAGCCCAAAATAAAGATATGCAATGGTTTATGACATGTGAAGGAAACTTTACACAAGGTAATCTGAAGACAATGTATGTAGTGTTAGCATAGTACGGATGGCTGAAACACAACTATTTTCAGGCAAAGACTTCCTTGGGTTAAGGCTGAGCCCTAGACAAGCCTGGTCTACAGAAACTTCCCACACTGACATTTTTACTAGGATAGTTTCAGCCACAGGCAGCTGTTTGGCTGTGATTAATTTTTCCAGTAATTTACATCTATCAGTATATAGTTACAACCCACAACTATAAATGTTGTCCTTCATAGGTTTTGTTCATTTATAAAGACTTTTCTGAATGCTCTGGGCTGAAACTTTAAGTTTTGACTATTTTAATGAAATTATTAAAATATACTAAAATGTGTTAATATGTCACTTTAATCCTAAACTCACTGACTTACTGAGTTTGGCTATTCCCCAATGCAGGTATTGATAGTAAGTTTTAAAATTATTCACAAAAACATTCTGATCTGTTTTGTTTCCATTTGCTTTGTTTCTTCTCAGAAATTCAGCTTTGTGCACACAAGTAACTAGCTTTTTCCTGTTTTCTATTTAAAGTATTTTTTTCCTTTGACATGTCAAACTTCCAGCTTAAATCATCTCTCTTGGTGATGCATCAGATTTCAGTCTTTCCATAGCTGTGTAAGCTGTACAACAATGGAATATATTTTGCTTTTTCTTCATTTTAGGAAAGTGGCATTCTTCTAAAACACCAAATGCTGGATTATTAATCCCACTAACCAACAATAGTACATAGCCAGTCATTTATGCAATGTTTAAGTAGCTAGTTTTTCCCCTTCGACATGGCTGTCACCCCTCTACTTAATGGCAGTTATTTACATACACAAATATCTGTGTTTTAGCTACAAGTAGCAATGGAGCAGAGATAGCATAACTGTACACAGTATTTTTCTTTCAGTGCTTAGCTTTCACCTCATTTTGACTACCAGTTTTAAGAAAATCTTCAAAATTTGGTTCTACTCAAGAAAAAAATGGCAGAAAGAAGATACTTAGTCTGACAAATAGCACTCTGGGCTAGCATCAGTAAACCCCTAACCTAAACTTGCATAAAAAATGTGACAGAAAGATTTCTTCCCAATATTTGATCTTATGAAAAACTCTACCAGATATTTGGGCCACTTGATGTTGTCTTCATAAAACTGCCACAGCTGTAAGTAACATCATTTGTGGTCTGGCACTGTGGTTGCATTCCTTAACTCAATGAGAACCATTGGGCATCTTGATTAGTCCTCATCAGGATATTTTGGACTACCAGAAAGATCACGTGTGTGACTTATATGGCATGCATACCATCAGCAGTGCAGGTGTCAGGGTCCGAGAACTAGGGGGCCATCAAGAAGCGCCCCCAAGAGAGATCACTGATTGTAATCTGAGCACTGCTCCAGACAAAACATGTCTCAAACCACAGAAGCTTGTTCTGGCACTTGACCTGACACTTCTGGTGTTCCCCATCTCTACAAATGTATGCTACAAATGAAACTACCTTCATTCTGTCCTTATTTGTCCTGCTTATAGCAATCATTTATACACTGGAATATTTACACATTCACGAGTTAAGCTTGCCTAATGAAGTTAATGGTATGCCTGTAAACCCCAGTCATTTCCTACAGTACTCCTGTTTATTCCACATTTGTATCAATACCTCTGTTTTCCCTTTCCTAAAAGCATCACCGAGGGAAGGTTTCAAGTTCAATTTCTTCAAGTTTTTAGTTTTCATCTTGTCCTATCACATTACTTGCATCTTTTCTCAACTGATGTCTTTCACCTGTTTCATGGGCATCTTTTTTATCTAGCTATTATTGCACAGGAAGGAATTCAAAGAGACAGCCGTAGGGTGTGTCGCTCTGCCCTACCACCTCCAAAACGTTGTTTGAGCTATTTTGTATACTAGGATGGTACAGAAAGTTCCTTTCTTCATGTAAAAGCAAACAGGCAAACTTAGGTTTTGCAACGTACTTCTAAAAATCCACATGGGTTGTTAGTATTTAGAATTTAGACTTACTGCAGAGGTTAAAATGAGTATCCAGTAGCATTGTCCTGTCATACCTTATATTTGCTTAGGCCAAGAAATGGGAAGCTTGGAATGGTCAACTCTAGAGTTGATCTGAGGTGAAGTTTTCAGTATTGGCTGTGAAGGCAAGATAACAATTAACCTACTTGAGTACTTTTGAAACTTCCAGGATCATCCTGCATCATCTGAATGTTTGGAGGCTGTGGCATTTCAAAGATGAGTCTTGTTGCACTGTGACTGCAAAGAAGGTGTCCTGAAGACTGATGTGTTGAAAAAAATAATGGAAATACTAAGAAAGGAAATGAAGACAAAGCCATTCAATCTATCATTGTTCATAAAGACAAGATCAGAACTGTATTTACAGTGATTACTGAATATTGCTACTGTTTTAATAAAGCCAGACTTCTCTATCATTATTTTCACAGTTTTTTTCATAGTCAGTCCAAATAGCAATCTTTTATTACAGATATATTTATTAGCACTTTCTGAAGCACTCTCTGAGGTTTGAATCATCCTCCTAGCCACCATCTCTGAATTTGGCATAAACTCTAGGATTCTGTGATTAAGCCATAGAGTACAGTGCACACTATTTACTTACCCCACAGCATAAATCAATACATACCTGTCAGTCAGATATTATCACCAAGACCAGACATTCTCTGGCACAAATTGGGATACTACCATGCTTATCTTTAAAAACGCTGCTGACATTCATGTTTCCTGCACCTGTTTCACTGGGGTGACGCAACACCCTGCAAGCAGAGTACTGTATGCTACTCTTTAAAAACAAACTTTACAAGTAAGAAGAATTTCCTTTTGTTGGTCAGCTGCAATTTGCTAACTTAAACACTTCACAGATGTAGGCTTTGGGGGAAGGAATGTTACACATTGACAACTCTAGCTAAAATCAGTAGCAGAACAAAGTTGTGTGCACTTCATTGACAAAGCATTGTAAGTATAGTTGATAGAATTCCCTCTTATTTACATTGCAGTAGCTATTTGATCTGCTCCGACTAAAAGCAAAGAGAGTAGTTAGCACACTGCCATGTATGAAGGAGAAAAAGTATTTCCCAGTGGGGAAAAGGAGAAGGCAATGCAAGCAAGTACATGCCCTATAATCATACACTTTGCATAGATTTATACCGAAAACTGTTTGCTGTTTTCAAATCTCTCTAGATCACGCAATAGCAAACCAGAAAAATCTCCTGTTCCACAAAGCCGAAGCCCAGCTGCAAAATGTGATTGTTTTTGTAGTAGGAGAAGAGAACGTGAGGAGGAGAAGGGCCCAATTCAGTTATTAGAAATGTTTGCTCTTTCTTCTATGCTGATACTGCCGCAGCTGTATTCAGGCATTCTGGACTATGTTTTATGTGTGAGCCTGGTTGACTTCCTCTCACTGGAAATGCGTTGAATAGCAATAAAGCAGAGCTTTGTGGATGTCTGCCCACACAGTGACTACAGCTTCTTCTCTCTTCAGCAATAGGAGAAAACATAACGAAGGCTATCAGGTTTCAGATTTAAAGAATATGTTTTACTTAGTGTAAAATTGACCTGAGCACACATTAGATTCTTCTGTAAAGAAATATCATATTTCGTTGCTTTCTGTGATTTAGTTTCAAAGGCAGTAAATTCAAGAGCTAGTTAATCACAGATTGCATGTAATAGAAATCTTAGCCTTTGCAGATTTTCAACAATTACACTGTAACAAACAAAACGATATTGTCATTACCTTGTATCACATGTTGCAATACCTCTTATTTTCCTTATCAAAATGCATTTGTAAGTTCAAATGTCAGAATCTCATGATTATCTAAAGAATAATAAATAACGTATTTAATTGCTGCTGCCAGCTAATCATTCTTACTGGTAAGTACAATAAATCCATTTTTACACTAAAATTTTTTTTTTCCAATTAGCCTTTTTTGGAAACTTTCACTTGGGGAGTTGTAAAACTTCTTTTTTAAAACTGAGCAACAGCATTTTTCCTCTTTTTCTTCATGAGGAAAGGTACAGGGACTTCCAACTGGATAGCCCTGCATGTAACATTTGTTTCCAAGTTTGGTGTGATATGTAGTTTTGCATCTCTGGAACAAGGCTGATTTCTCCAAATGGGTCCCAGAAACTGACATTAGAAACAAACCAGCCCTTCAACAAGCTGCAGGTGTTGGGTTGAGAAAATGAGTATTGCAAATGCAGACAGAGAAAGGCAGAACTTCCTCAGACGCTGAGCTGAGAGAGGACTGCTCTTTTTAAAACATTTATAAAGAAATGGAGGAAGTGTTGTGCTGGTCATCCCAAAGAGAAGTTCCAGTTCTGAAGAACACACAATATAAGAGCCAAGGTGTAACAACTGGAAAGGGGAAAACAAGAAGAACAGAGGTTCAAAGTAGGCAGAGTCCTGGATATATCCACTTCTGCCCCTCTTCAAGTTAGCTTTCCATTTGACCACGGAAGATTTTACCACACTCTTATGGCTTAAGAAAAATGGGATGTGTGTGTATCAGAGGTATGTCTGTGTGTGTGTACATTCATCTGTAAGTAATTAGTGAGAATACAGACACTTTAATTTGTATAAGTGAGGAGGTGTTTATACGCAGGCCTGTTTTCCATTCATTAATTTCTAAATGAACCACATGCATCAGGCACGTTTCTCTACTGATTAAGTGCTATCAAAAACCAGAAACATGGTAATGTGCTTAATAACACTTAAACACATGAAATATTTTCAACTAACTTTTCCATTGGCTGGAATGATTGTGTGAGAAGGAACAGAAGAGTAAAAACTTTTGTCATAACACTATTTTGACCAGTATTGCAGCAGTACATGAGATCTGTTTGAAATATCCTGTGAGACGATCAATTTTACAGAAAAATGGGTTGTCAGAGGCAACAATTAGACAGAAACAAAAACCTACAAAACAGAGGAAGCGAGTTTGACAGTCAGCTGTGTTCATCTTCTCAGTCCTGCGCTACCACAACCACCTGTTACTGAACTTTTTGATATTTTTCAGCAAACAGGATATAGGTAGTGTGGTAAAAATAATGGTAACATCTTGAAAAATGCTTTCGAATTTGAGGATAAAATAATTAGGCAAACAATTCTGAAAAAAACCTATTGTTTGATCATCGTTAGGTTATTTCTGCTCTAAAATGCAATATCACTCAAATCTTTAAATGCCAGTATTTCTGTAAACAACTACTTTTCCTTCTTATTCAGGCAAGGATATAACATATTATTCACAAGGACTGTCAATATCTATTACATTGTCATTCATCCATACTGTCTTCATCCAGTAGGGAATAACAATTTGCCAGGAGAAAGATTTTCTTTCCAATGCATATTTACAAAGAGGTCAAATGCATTAATACCCATGGGCAGCGAGAAACTGTGAGTTCTGACAAGATTTCTGAAGAGTGTTCATCCCCATGTGGCTGCAGAACACCTCCTCAATTCTCAAGGTTCATTTAGAAAATAAAAATGCACTTTTTTTTTTTAAGGCTCAAGGGCTTTAGAAACAGTAGCATTTTCACTGCCCGTTTCACAGATATTTGCTGAGGAAGGACATATTTTTAACACTTTTTTCTAAATACTTGGTAGAAATTTTCTAAGTTTTAGCCACCATGACCAGATAGAAAATCATCAGTAACCAAGTCTAACTCTGAAATTCATCAGTTATTAACACATAGCTCTCAATTTGTGACAGATCTCAGCATGTGCAGATGATGATCTGTTTTGTTACATACACAGTCTGAGACTACTCAAACAATCACTTGCTGAGATGATGCTCTTGTGTAGGAGCCTTCTTGGAAAAAAAAAAAGAAGAACTTGTGATTCTGCTATAAAAGTACAGTAAGCATTTTGTTGTTATTTTCAAGGACTCATACATAATAAAGGGGTTTATGAAATGAACATCAGTAAAGGTTTTATGAAATACAGCAACCTACAGCCTAATTAATTAAGACTTGATTCTAAGAAATGAAATTGTTATCATCTGGAGTTCACTGATGGTCCATTCATGAAAAATTTCAAATGTGTTCATAATTGGATCTAGTTATGCTTCCGATGACCTAGGGCTTGATATCGTTAATCTTGCATTGGCAACCACCACTCTTTCAAGGATGATCCTCATTATAGCATTTTGTGATCTGCCATTTTCAGTTCCTGAAAATTAATAGCTGTTTTTTCATTTTAATTCGATAGCAATCTGTGAATTTTAATTAAATCATTCTTTGAGTTTATAGGACATTGTTCTGGTTACCCATTATGAGGCTTTCACACACAAACTAGTTCCCTTAACAGGTCAATCTATTGGCTAATCGGGTCAATTGATTCTCATTAGGAATAGTAAATGGCCAATCCTGTTAGAAAAGTACATATGAAATATTGTGCAAATTCTGCTTTCCTTCCATTCCCTGTCTCTGGTGTGCATAAAGCAACACCTCAGATTTGGTTCAAAAAACTTTTACTGGACAGATTATTAAAAAAAAAAATCAAGATTTTTTCCCTATGTCACTTGTTTTAATACTGTCATTTATTCAGACTGAGCTCTTTACAGTGCCCCAAAGAGCAAGAGTGAAATAATATGTGAGGAGTATTTAAAAAAGGAGGTGAAATGTTTCTTTTCTCTATACAAACAAATAGGAGAAGAAATTATACCGGCTTTGTAGACCTGCACACATGGCTGCTGAACATACACACTTGCTTTCTTCATGGTTTCCAGAAGCTGGCATTCATTAGTAATGCAATTAAAAGGGACAAATTAGAATGTCTATATTTCTAGCTACTAATGCTATCCAGTGCTTCTAGTATTTTTACAGAAGTTTAATTTTTATGAATATATGTAATGAGCATATTGTCATCTGCCTCCATACAAAAATCTTGGAACAATAAGGGAAACTATAAACTGAAAAGTAGGGAGATGATCAACATGAAAGATCTGATGAAGCTATGCTATATAACACAGCTGTACAAGGGCAATTATTTTTCTTTTTTTCTTTTTTTTTGTCCCAAAATTCTGCATAACAATCCACATTCTGCAATTGTGACTCTCCTTATACATTTATACATCTTTAGGCCTCAACAGAGTTACCATGCATAGTTGTATGTAGACACAGAGGTGTATTGGGTTGGCTCAGCCGGATTTT
>NW_009720253.1:0-10571 GCF_000703405.1 Apaloderma vittatum
ATGTAAATGGTATGGAATAAGGGGTGGAATCCAGGGAGGAAGCGCAGAAACTCTCGTGATCACTCAATTTATACTAAATATGACGTATATGGGATGGAATACTCTTGTTGGTCACCTGTCCTGTCTATTACCCCCTGGACATGCAACCTTTTACTTCCTTGTGACCCTCCTTTACTACCTCGCACCCCCAGCGTGGCACACAAGAGCCAGCAGTGGCCTTGGTCACTATAGGAATAAGTATAAGCAAGAGCCTGTCTGCATACTAGTCCCAGACAGTAACTGTAAACATCAGGTGTTATCACTGCTAGTAGCAGGCACTGTCTACGAAAACATGCTGCTAACTTCAGAAAGTGCAGCCTTTTAGAAGAAACTAAAACTGAAAAGTAAAAATCACTAAATAGGACTGGGTTTTAGCTCAAACCCAGGACAGTGTTGGAGAAAATAGGAAAAAAAAGAAAGTTATATGTATTTATTTCAAACACAATTCCTCTAGGTCCCTGGCTGAGCTGCAGGAAAAGAACACCAAAACCGTTATTTTAATCATCTTTACAGGATCAAATGCTTCATTTCCAGAGTCTGAGCCTTAATTCTAAATTTGTCTCTCTTAAAAAGACTCTTCAGTAGATGTTTCTGTGTTTTCAGTCACAGTTTGACACTGCAGTTAACAGATTAGGGTATTGCCTGATTACACATCCTCATGCTCTTTCTCAATAATGGTTCACGTTCATATTTCTCTTTGAGAATACTTTATTACAGTAGAACCCCAGAGAGCTTTCAAATCATCTGTAATGAGACAAGTTTGGGAATAGAACTAATGTAAGCATTTGCAAAGATCTGTTAGGAGAGAGGAACAGTGTCTACACGGATCTGAAAAAAACCTTCCAGCCGATCATTTTAAGCACTTTGCCAAAGAACCATCTCATAATCTTGTGGAAACAATGCACTGGATGCAAAATATAGGGAATGTACATGACTGGGGTTTTTTGAGAGCACTTACTAGCAGCTACCAGACTCCCAGGATGGTGACTTTTTAGGCTTCTTGTTTCAAGTTCAGTTGAAATTCCAACACTATCGTTTAAAGCATTTTGATGAAACCTTAAAGATTTGGCTGTAGCTTTCTGCTACAAATGCTTGTTGATTTTGCTTTTTTCCCTCTTCATCCTGTCATTTTTAAAGGATTGTTAGTTTATTGAGGAGAAATATTGATTTATGGATCATCTCTTCTTGGAAATATGCATTGCAGTATGTGGGCCACCCAGAACTCTGTCTTCTTATTATATTGCATGTGTTATTTTATTCTGACTTTCTTATTCATGTTGTTCTAGTTGCTCTTTCTCCTTCAAAAAAGATGAATAAATAAACCCCTTAGTTCTAGTTACTCAGACTACTTCCTGCTCTCTTTTTTTCTTAACATTACCCATCTCACAATCACCTTGAGAAACTGAGGAAGATCTTGATATGTTGCATGGGCTAAATGTAGCCTCACTAAAAATCCCATTGCCTGAGTTAAAGCGTTGCTCTAGATGGAGAAAAGATGCTACTGGCATTGTTAGAGATGTAAATTTCTCGTACGAAAAAGCCCCCAAACATTTAAAACATCTGCAGTAAAGAAGCCACTTTCTTACTGCAGCCATGTAATATTTTAAGTTATCTTGATAATTACTTAGCCCAGCATAAAGTAGTCACACATCCTTGTTCTAAAAAAAGCTTCCAGGAGTTTCCATTAAGTGGAGTATACTTGCTATGAACTGAGTCATCTCTGTACTAATATTTACACAATATTATAAATTACTCTGGAATATTAGCACATCAGCTGAGGACTAACTGATGAACAACAGGGTGAAATAATTAACTTATAGATCTTACTAACAGGAGGGTGGTTAATACATCGCAAAACAAAACACGCCTTTTTTGATGTCTCATGCTGTACAAAGTTTGTTATTCTCCAGTTTATATTCACATACTTTGTTATTCTGTTGTCTCATCTTTTATTACCCTAGGTAACATTTCCAATGCATTAGGCTTTTTTTGCAATTCTAATCCCATCCCCTACACAGTAAGGAAGCTCAGCCAGGTTCAGTTATAAAATTATTTTTAAGAATTTGACTCCCTGTTCAACTGCAGGAGGAAACAATGAAAATAGTGACTGGCTCACACTGCATGGGAGCCCTCAGGACACTTACCTGATATCAGTTCTTCACGTCAAAGTGAGATGCAAAATGAAACTTCAGCAAGTTTGAATTAAATGTGTTTCCCTCACAGAGATGTAATCTAAACCACATTTTCTTTCTTTATAAGCAATGACGTATAAGTCTATACCAAAAGTCTTATTAAAATCAGAGTACATCTTGTCTATTGCTTTTAATTTGCTCATTTTGCCAGTTGGCCATCTGTTACAGCTGAGGATTCATAATCCCCCTTTGGATTGGACACTTGTGAGGTAACGTGCGCAAGGTGATGGAGGTGTTTATTGATTAGTGAACACACTTTGAGGTAATAAGCAAAGCAGGAGGTAATCTCAATCAGTAGTCTAAGGAACTGTAACAATCCATAATCTAATTAACAAAATAACAAGATACTAACATTAATTGACTGTTATATCACTATGCAGGTGTGTGCAACTATGAAACTATTAATTTCAGCTCTTAAATCTAATTTAAGATCTAGATCCACTCTTGAATTACAATTACATAAACACTGTGACCCAATGCTATTCCCATCTGCCTCCCCAGCAGATGTTGGCCTGATACAAAATGCGAGTTATCCAATGGGGAACTTTTAACTGTCCTGGTGGACTCAGGTCTGTACTTGGGTTCACAGGTTGTCATCACTGTTGTCTGTGTGTGTTCATACTCTTATTATTGTTCTTTATTCGTTATTCTTCCTTTTTCTGAGTTTGAGCTCACTTTTTCACTGCCCTTGCACCCCATTTTTTCTTCTCAAATGCCTCTCAAATAAACAGTCCTTTCTTAATTGCATTTTCCCCTTTGATCCTTATTTTGCTTCTAGTGTGTCCAAAACCCGATATTTCTGATAGCATTCCCAGGCAATCTTACCCTTATATGATACTACTGACATGGTAGGTGTGAGTCTTATTGCCACCCAAGACACCCCTGTCATTTTCCAGTTAATACTGGTGGTATTTGTTTAACCATATCCAGTCACTTGACAAAATTATTCTACTTTAGTCTTGTCTCTTCTGCCTAGCTCCAGTGGAACACAGGCAGACTCTTATTTTACATGCCAGTAGTTTGCGTAACCGAACAGCAGAGTAACTTGTTTCACATTTCTGCTTTACATATGTAAAGGAAAACAAAAAAGTTCCCTTTTAAGGACTTGCTACTGCGAGGCCTCTTCATGTCACAGGCTCACTTAATGGAAATTTGAAATAGTAGATGTATTTTTGTTTTATCAACAAAGCCTTTATGGATTTATGCACTGCTTTTTCAATAATTTGATCCAGGATTTTTCCCTGTATCAAACCAAGCCAATGATTCAAACACTTCTTCACTTCTCTTTTTCAACAGAAGTTCCGTATTCATGTTTCCAAAGCTCTAAACAGAATCATAGAATCATAGGATCACAGAGTCATAGAATCACAGAATAATAGTCATAGAATCATAGAATGATGGAATGTGTTGGGTTGGAAGGAACCATTTAAAAGTCATCTAGTCCAACTCCCTGCAGTGAGCAGGGGCATCTTGGACTAGATCAGGTTGCTCAGAGCCCCATCAAACCTGACCTTGAATGTCACCAGAGATGGAGCCTCCACCATGTCTCTGGGCAACTTTGCTGGTGTTTCACTGCCCTCATAATAAAGAATTTCTTTCTAACATCTAACCTAAATGTACCCTGTTTAAACCCATTGTCCCTCGTCCTGTCGCTGCACGCCCTTGTGAACAGCCCCTCCCCAGATTTTCTGCAGCCCCTTCAGGTACTGGAAGGCTGAACAACCCCAACTCTTTCAGCGTGTCTTTGTAAATCACTTCTTCTCTGAGGTGATTGCCTTCCAGATGTTGGTTGTTCATGGTTCAAAGATATGTTCATTTAGGTATCTCCACCATGTCACTGCTATCTTGATTCTCGAAGATGGATTTGTTTTGTCTTCTATTATACTGAAGACAATTTACATGGAGATTTATTGCATTTCCCCTGTGTATGACTAGGTGTTTAAATTTCACCTCTTGAGTCATCCCAATAACTGTGCAGTATTAGGAAATAAATAAAAAAAAGCTTTTACATTGTGATATTCTCATATGACAGATCTGCAGATTACAGTCTCATGGACTTTTGTCTTGCTTGTCCTTTGCTCTATGGAAAGCAAACACTTTGGGTCAGTGAAGTACCACTCCCACAGAGCCAGAGAATATTTACCAGGAAACTTTCTGTATGCCAAAGTATATTTTCTTTAATTTTCCATGTTGTACAACCAAGGCATTTTTTTCATCTTTTCCAAGAATACTTTTAATGCCAAGCAACAAACTACAAGCTCTGTTCAGCTTATCAAATAAAGAAGTTAATGTATATTTACCTTAAATGAAAGTCATTGTCTGAAAGCCTGAATTTAAGAGCAAATTAGAACTCCTTTCCTTGGTTATCTTTGCTAAATCATTTTCTTTCTTTGTCCTTTACTCTTGTGTGAAAGGTCTGAGCAAACACAGGGGAAAAAAAAATTAATAGTGACAACAATACTGGTCAAATGTGTGGACCACAGGGTCAGATAGTTTGGAGGGAGGTTCAATAGGTGCCTCCAGCTTCCCAGTTCTTTGTTTGTTCACCTCTCGTGTTACAGCCTCTCTCATGGGTCTGTTTACTCTGGTATCTTTAGTCAGGCACAAACTGTCCAAGTAAGAGGTACAAAATATGAAACATTTATTTATTGATTCAAATTATTTTTAGCATATGCAAAAGTCTGACAAGCTTTGAGGCCAATGGGCTCAGAATTTTGCAGAATCTTTTCTGATGGGGCAGGCACAGAGGGAGTTAGTTTTCCTCCCCAGCTGCTTAAGATGCATCCTCAAGAATGGTGAGATACCAATTCCCACTAGCTCTGTGGACACCAATGGCTATGATGGCTCACCTAGATTCCCACCTAGCTCTTGACCTGCCTCTCTGGCTTTTTTCTTTTCCTTTATTTTTTTCTTTTAGAGCTTCCTACATTTCCACGTTGTTATTTTCCTTTCTGAATCCTTGACCTCCTAACAATCCTATCTCAACATCACTTCCTCTCTCTCTCTCTCTTTTTACTGTTCTGTTTTTCTATAAACTTTCCCTCTGATCTTTCCCAAAAGAAGGAGTCAAGGGTATGCACTTGGGCCACGGAGATGGTGAACACCAGGTGGCTCAACTCTGGCCCATGTCTGGAGGGAGCTCACAGATGGGAGTGCAGAGGGACAGGATCATACACATTCTCAGTGCAAAATTCAAACCCACAACTATGTAGTACCGTGCTCTCCCTCCTCCCAACCTTTATTTTCCCATAATTCTGCTCAGGTGGTCAATGGCTGTCTGGTTAAAACGGATTCAGTGAGACAGATAACAACACAAAAGCCAAGGGCTGATTTGAGCAATGTGCCCACCTAACCACGGTGCTTTCCAGTGTTCCATTCAAGCCAAATTTGGAAGAAACTAACAACTGTAATCGTTGTGTAAATATGGCTATGAGTCAAATATCCTGCTCCATAAATGTTAGACAGCTCAGACCTGCTAAGCTCTCCTGCTTGGCAGCAGGCAAGTTGGTGGACAGGGGCCTGAGGGGGTGGCTCATTGCATGGGTGTCATGACAGCGGTTTTCCCACCTCTTTGGAAGCCCATCCCTGCAAATTTTTGTATGAGTTCAGTAAATTTGCTCAGGGTGATATCTGACTGCCATTTCAGATTTACACACATCGATATTTGGACAGAAAGGATTTATACCAGTACAGATTTATTAGGTCCAGCAGGTCTAGGGAGGTTCTTCTCCCACTCTGCGCTGCCCTGGTGAGCCCACACCTGGAATACTGGGTCCAGTTTGGGGCTCCCCAATTCAAGAGAGACTGCGACCTACTGGAGAGATTCCAAGGGAGAGCTACGAGGGTGATCAAGGGACTGAACATCTCTCCTGTGAAGAGAGACTGAGAGACCTGGGGCTGTTCAGCCTTGAAAGGAGATGGCTGAGAGGGGACCTGATTAATGTATAGAAATATCTGAGGAGTGGGGGTCAAGGGGAAGGGGACAATCTCTTCTCAGTGGTGCCCAGTGATAGAACAAGAAATAATGGGTTTAAGTTAGAACACAGGAAGTTCCACCTCAACAGGAGGAGAAACTTCTTCACTGTGAGGGTGCCGGAGCCCTGGCACAGGCTGCCCAGAGAGGGTGTGGAGTCTCCTGCTCTGGAGACTTTCAAACCCACCTGGACGCGTTCCTGTGTGGCTGCCCTGGGGAATCCTGCTCTGGCAGGAGGGTTGGACTGGATGATCTCTAGAGCTCCCTTCCAAGCCCGAACATTCTATGATTCTATGATTCTGGGTTAATACAGACCTGCTCCCAATAGGCACAGCTGGATCACTACGGGACAGTTCATGTCAGTGCAACTGATAGCACAGTCTGGCTTGCGCTGCTTTAATTTTTCATGGGGTGATGATAATATTGCTAGGAGCCCCTAGAGATTTGTCATTTTAATTTGAAGTGACCTGCCTAGTGTTTCTTTTTGTTATAAAAGCTGCTTTTCATTTTTCTTTTAAGGCTTATAAACAAATGGTGAGCAATGAAAAGTAACATACTTCACTTGGAAGGCATTTCCTTATATAAAAAATAGAGTTGGAAGAAACTTTGAAAAACTCAGATGCAGAATCCACAGGTGTAAAGCATACCAGCCAGTTGTCTGCCTATATTGGTTTTGCCTCTCTTGGATTTCGAGTAGAACAGTCCTAGTGAGCCCAAGGTTAAACAGATAAATCAATAAGGATATGGAAATGGCACCACTGGGTCACAATAATAGTCGGCCTAACCCCATTGACTTTCTGTGGGAAAAGTCAAAACCAAACTCCGAGGAAGAAGTGGAATACAAAGATCTGATGCTTTCCAGACTGTCTGTAGTCTCTACTGGATTTCTTGAATTAGAGATGATTTAATACTTTTGTCAGGTTTTTCTTTCATGGTATGGCCTAATAAATTTTAAAACAGTAAATTTTTTTTTGAAAATGCAGAGCAATGAATTTTAAGAAGACAATTTCATATGACAGCAGCACAAAGTGAACTGCTGTTAAAATAGTACTGCAGGTGTTGTTACCAGCCACAGAAATGCAGATACTAAACTCTTACAGAACGTAAAAATCAGGGTTTATAACCTTCTTGTTTTTGAAACCAGTTATTGTACTTTGATTTGGATTCCACTCACCTTGCTTTTCTGTAGAAATTAGCGCAAACGCCCTCTATTTCTCTAGACTTGACAGATTGGGACCAAGTTCTTTATTCACTCTGCTTTGTGATGCATTTTTTCAAACATTCTGAGACACAGTTTATATATATTTACATTAAAAATATATAATTAAGTATATATATACTTATATAGTTTATACATATGTATAAACTATACTTAGCTATAAACTTATATACTTATATATAAACTGTATAGTTTGTATATACACTTACATAGTTTATAGTTTATAGTTTATATTTATACAAAAGATCTATATATGCTTATAAATAATATGTGTGTATATATGTATATATATAATGTGTTTTAGGATAATACCCTGCTGCAAATAATTCTAAGATTTTCAAAGAGGGTTGCTATTTCTTTTCCAGAATAACCCCATTCTGGGTAAACTAGCAATATATTTATTAACTCTGTTGTTCCCTGCGATCTCATGCATTTGAGTACTTAGCTCTGCTCTGGTAATGATGTCTGAGGGAAGGACCATAACTATACAAAACTCCTCAGCATATCTGAACCAGTTTGTGAGAACAAGTCTGAGAGGAGAAACAGCTGATAGCATTGGGCCCTGATCCAGACAAATACTTAATCTCATGTGTAAGTTTAAGCACAGCAGTTTTTATATTCAAGCAGAAAGACTGAGCATCTTGGGGAATCGAGGTCTGCATGTGCGACTGTTAGCTTTAAATAAATAATTATAAAACAGAAGAATCCTGATAGTTGAAAACCCTTTCTCTATTATGAATCTAAGCTGCCAGTAGTCTAATGGTGGGGTGAGCAGAGATTGTTTTTCTGCTCTTACTGTGCTCTTCCTTAAGTGTGAGAAATTCACAGCCCTTAAACTGACATAAAATTTCCCCTATCACCAGCAGAGGAGATTCTTCTACCCTGACGTGCATGTCTAAAAGTTGTATATTTACATCTAGACCTCTTACATGATTCTAGGCATACTTGCACGAGGTGTTCACCAAAGTCTGAAAAACATGGAGAGGAGCAGAAGAGCTCTTCCTACCTCTAAGAGTAGATTTTGTGATATATTGACATTAAAGGATGCACTGTTGGCAGTGTCTGATGCTCCCACACCTCTAGGGAAAGTTTAACAATCTAAAACATGGCTCCGTATGCTACAATCCCCCCAAAGTTATATGGTCAACATATGATATGTTACTCTTGGTAACACTTAAGCAGATAGTCTTTTTAACTTTCAGAAGGTGGAACATCAGTCCCTAGTACACCAAGGTAAGCTATGTCCCAATGCTTTTATTAAAGTTCACCAAGATGAGTTGTGTCACAATGCTTTTATTACAGCAGGAAAGAAGATGGAATCTTAACCAACTTTTAAGAATAATAATAAAAAAATAAATCTCTAGGTTACCTAACCAGGAGCAATGGTGAAAATACGCAGTGGTGTAGCTGAGAACTGCTCTGTGCCCTGTAGTTTCTCTTGATGACCAGCCACAAATTGCATGTATTTGCAGCTGAGCAGGGGAAAAAAAAGGCGAATTTTAGTGACACTGAAACTTCGACTTCAGATGCTCAATTTTCCACCAGAGGGCGCTCCTATATTTTTAATGACTGCAAAGTTTCTGATCAGCTCTGGGCAGCCTTGCACAGCTTGGTACAATTCTAGCTGCGACATTGCAAGCATTGAAAAAAACCACAGGATCAGATTCACCTCACCGCACATCTGTCAACACCAGCCATCATAGAATCATAGAATCATAGATAGAATTGTATCACCTGGAAGAGACCTAAAAGATCATCGAGTCCAGCCTTTGTCCCAGCCTTATCAACCACCTAAGTGATTGCCCCCAACGCAACATCCGCCCGTTTCTTAAACACCTTCAGGGATGGCGACTCAGCCCCCTCCCTGGGCAGCCTGTTCCAATGCCTGACAACTCTTTCAGTAAAGAAATTCTTCCTAATATCTAACCTGAACCTCCCCTGGCGCAGTTTAAATCCACCTGGCACCCTCCCTTGCTAGCCGATCATGCACAACAGGTCTTCAGCATGCCATGTGTGTCAGATTTATGCACGTGAAATAAATCATCAGTTCATACACACAGTGCCTGACGTGGCCAGGGTATGACATGGGATTGAAGAGATCTGTGTCTTCCTCCTGAGGAAGACTGAAGAGACTGAAGCCACTTGTGCCATCAGCATAGGTACCAGATTTCAACATTTTCTATGGAATGTTCCATCCTTTGCACTGTCCAGTGATTTTGTCTTAGTTCATAGGAATATGCACTGTCATAAAAATTAAATCACTTTGAAAGCTGATGAAGCTTTGGTTTGTAGCTTTGATGCTTGAGAATGTATATTAATATACAGTAAAAAATATAAATATCTGCAGTGAAATCTGTAGAGACTGAAGAACTTGATAATTTAGTCACACTTTATCCCTACCAGGAGTCATACAGGGCTTTTTGAGCCATTTTAAAGCTTTTTTACCTATTTTTAGAACAATATTGCAGTAGTTAAGATAACATACTAGAATGCAGAAAATCCAGATAATTTGGTTTTTTGATGATAGAAGAGAAGGCAGAGTTTTTAGGGCATCCAATGTGAAGCCAAAGCTTTTGGAAGAAAAAGGCTGGAGAAAATTAGAAGTTTATTTTGTCTAGGCATACTAGACTAAAACCATGTTTCTTCACCAGCTCTGTTAAGGCTGAATTACATCCTAAGGGTTTATCAGAGTTAATCTCATTCTTTAGTTGCTGAAATAGGTAGCAAAGGCAGTTTAAGAAGGAAATAAACTCTTCTGGTAATTCAGCCAAAATACGTATGAACAGAGTCAGCAGAGATCGGAATTGTGATACACTGAATGGTTTACATGTGCTGGCACCATCTCAGAAGTGGCAGATTCTCACAGCAACTCTTAAATCGAACAGGTAAATACTTTTCCCTTCCTCTAAAACCAGTGAGAAGGAACAGCCTGAAATCAGACTGTCACACTGAGCTGTAAACCAAGGACACATCTACGTTAACTCAAACTCAGTTGAGAAAACAAGTAAGGGAGAGCCAGATTGAGCTCACACAGACGTAAGCATGTTTTTTGTTTCTGTTTTTGGTTTTTATTGTGTCTGTGGTTTTTTTCACACAGATGTAAGCATGTTTTTTGTTTGTTTTTGGTTTTTATTGTGTCTGTGGTTTT
>NW_009720254.1:0-14250 GCF_000703405.1 Apaloderma vittatum
GGCCAACCCCTAACCCTAACCCTCACGTCTCAGCCCTCACCCCACCTGTAACCATAACCACAACACTAAGTCTAACTGTAAGCCAATCCACGCTACTAAACTGTAGGCATAAAGCGAAACTGGAATAGCCCCAAAATCACGCAGCTCGCATTGCGTGGATTCCGTCGAGGATATCTCGTGCAAGCGAACCCGGAGCCCTACGGTTCAAGGTTCTGTGGGGAGGCCGTCATGGGGGGATGCAGAGCAGCATTAGTTTGTAAAGAAAAGTTACTTTCAGTTATAAAAATTAAATTCAGTAACACAGGTGGGCGCTTCTAGGTTTGGACTTGAGGGGCACAACCTAAACAATGATTTGTCCATGAATTGATTTAAGGAAAAAATTGCTGAGGAAACACCATCAGCACTCACTCCCCACAACTGAAATTAATAAGCAGGACTCTGTACTTCATTTTAGGAGAAAGAATGAGCCTGGCTCTTTCCAAATCTCTTTTCTACAGTTACTCTCCAGCAATCTCCAACTGGAGATAAACGACAGGCGAAGACTTCGCTGCTCTGCCAGAGGAATATAACGTTGCAGATTTTTGGGAAATGAGAAACAGCGTCCGTAATTTCTCACTGCCAACTCAGAGACAGGGCTGGTGTAAATCAGCGCCCGTCCAAACCGGAGGACTCGCGCTGCTCCACGCCAGCTCCTGATTTTCCCCTTAGTTTTTTTGAAGGGAGGTCGGTGAGTCCCCAAAGCTGTCGCACGCACGGGTTTCATGCACCTCAACTGAGAGGTACCTGCCAGAGCGCAGAGCTTTTGCATGAGCTAAAAAAAAAAATAAAAATCACAAAAATAAACAAAAAAAAACCAACAAAAAACCACCAAAGTGCCAGAATTCCCTTTTCATACCAGTCTACGGCAGGAACATCGTTAGCTCTGGGGAGTTGCTTCAGATTTGCAGCAGAGAATGGGAGAAGTGAGCCCTATTTATTATTCTGCTGGAAAGGCTCTCCTACATTAAAGTAATCTCCTCGGCCCTTTGCTTTCCTATTGAGTTTTCCAAAGCAGAAAATCTAGAAAAGCCCTACACTCAGAACTTGGGGATTGGTTTGGTTTTTTATTCCTTTCTTACTCAGCCTCTCCCACATGGCCGCTATCGCGGCGGTCACAGTAAAAACTGCACAAATGGAGTTAGAGGATGAAGGATCAGCAGATATCCTCCAACCTGCACATACCAAAAACCCGAACCGGAAAATTCTGCAGGCTCGACCATTCTCGGGAAAATGAACCAACACCAGGGAAACCCCTGTCTCACACCAGAGTATTCAAAAAAAAATACAAACAAGGCAGAGAACTAAGGAAGAGCAGAGCTATTTGTGTCCGAAACCAGAGACAAGGAGATTCTGATATATTTATCAAGGCTACAAAATCCACAGCAGGCATCAAAAATTGGACCCAGACGTTCAGAATCGGTCGCCTTAGGTGCAAAAGTAGCCACATGCCATTCATGTCATAAACGCCCTTCCTCGTTCTCCTCTCGCCAGGGCGTTTGAAAGATTCATGGTGCAAGAAGGGAAATGGGCACTAAAATTCAAGCAAGTCCTTCAGGCACACTGAGCTCCAGCATTTCAGAAATGCCTCCAGTGACCGGCACAGCCTGGGTTTCCCCTCCATGGCTGGATCCCAAGGGAAACTAAATAGAACAGCGGCTTTAAAAAAAGAAAACAGCCACAGCGTGCCTCTTCAGCTCTGCATTAATGTTCCAGAACCTGCAGAGAGCCCTGTGGTTCTGCGACTTCTTTTTATTTTCTTTTTCCACATCACAACCTCCATTCTCCAGAAACCTCAATCGAAGGCTTCTTAAATTAATTCTCTTTTTTTTTTTTTTTCCCCAAGCCTATCGGTAACTTACGGCAACGAACGCACACGAGAATCCGTCGAGAGGAACAAAAGCGTTTGGGAAAGAGAGTAGGTGGGAGTGGAGAGGAGAAAGAAAACGCTGACGCTTTGTGGGCAGCTTTTATCTAAGAAAGGAAAGTGGGTCACGGTGGCAGCGCACGGAGCGAAACCCAGCAGCGCTGAGAGCTCCGGATTCATGTTAATGAGCCGTCCCTGATAAGTCCGGGAGGAGCTGTGGCAGCAGAACTTCACTGTTCAACTGTCAGAAAGACAGCTTGAAAGCAAGCACGCGAGCCAGCGATCCCGCATCCGACAACAACGACATCTTGCTTTACATCCCCGGAGCAGAGCACTTGTACGATGTGAGGCGAGTGCCCCTCCTGCCCTTTTCAAGTGGGCAAACTGAGGCAGGGCTTTACATCCCCGGAGCAGAACGCTCCTACGAGGTAAATGCCCCTCCTGCCCTTTTCAAGTGGGCAAACTGAGGCAGGGCTTTACATCCCCGGAGCAGAACGCTCCTACGAGGGGAGTGCCTCTCCTGCCCATTTCAAGTGGGGAAACTGAGGCAGGGGAGCAGAGAGAAGGCAGAAGATGGTTTCTCCAACTACTCACTCACTTGTAAGAGTTTGCACCTGATTTCTAGCCCGAGGCGTGAGTTTTTCCTAGACAACTTCCAGCTATCACAAATTGTTAGTTCATTATCTCTCAGAATAAGAAGCCCTTTATCATCACAGAAGTTCTCCCCGTGGGGATAGACTGTGATCAAGTTCTCTTCAGCGGTATTTTGATTAACTCAATAAATTGAACTCCTTTTGTCGCAAGGGGTATTTCCACTCCTTTTCTCTCAACCTGATCTTCAGAAACAGTGGTATCCCCGAAGAATAAAAGCCTTTCAGTCGTGGAAACCTGATGACAAAGAAGAACTTGTTACTATCAGCGCTGCATATTTTATCCGAGGTAAGAGAGGAACACAAACCACGGCTGCTGGCGGAAAAAGACAATTTCCAAAAGGGAGTTGCTCCATAAAAAAACAACCAAAGATTTGCAATACACGCTCTTCAGAACAGCCAAGAAATCTGGGAAATTTTTTAATCCATAAAAGAAAAGGAGCGTAAACGTAAAAGGAAAAAAAGCGTGGTAGGAATTTTACATCACCAGGCAATTTAACGTATTTCTCCAGCCACGACCTGCTAACGGCAGCGGTTCAAATAAAGCAAATTTAACGTATTCCCCCAGCCACGACCTGCTAACGGCAGCGTTTCAGATAAACCATATGGCTCACACCTCTTCTAGAACATTCTTCCCCTGTAACACAGGATGGGTATTTTCATTTTATTCTCCAGCCCGAGCATTCTCCTTCTGAACATGAGGGTCTCTGTCCAAGGGCTCCCGTCCCAAACCCTGTCCCACGTTATTCTCCTCCAGGCACATCCGCTGGCTCGCACCTTACCGCAAAGGCACCTACGTCGGTTTTCCTGTGCTAATTATTTACCTTGTAAAGTAATAATCACCTTAATACAAGTCTTGAAAAGATCCCGACAAACCAACAGATAAAAAATAAGCAATTGTGCATTCACGCCAGTTTGCACCCTAAGTATGGAAACGTCCCCGGAAGCGCTTGATACGCTTTAAATGCTTTGGTGGTGGCAGAGGACTTAGTCCCTTCGTCAGAGCTGCAGCACGTTTTACAGGAACTTTGTCAGTAAAACACCATCGACGCTGTGAGCGACAGAAGCCTGAGCGCTAGAAAAGACGACGTTTAAAGACAGCTACGGCTCACGGAGCGCGAGGACCGATTTTCCTGACGGCTGCTCAGTAACTTCCAGATGATCGGCGCAGAATATTGCTGCTGCCCTGCCAGCAGAGTAGCCACAACACGGCAAATAAATCAGAACCGACCTCCTTCTTGACAGGCACGTCCCGTCTCTTTTCCAGTCCAGAGCGAGGGTGCTCAGGCTGTTGCTATTTATTCCCCGGGGCCTCATTACACCGAATATCCAACCAGCCTTAAGCAACCCATCTTCAGCATCCTCTACGCACCCAAAATCCAAATCATTTATCATCCCTGTAAGTTGTCGTGAAAACCCACTTTTCTGAAAATAGACTCAATAATTGATATCTCTGATTGCCCAGGGAAAACGGCTGAACCTGTTAGAATACATTTTAAATGCCAGCTTTCACTTCCAATGCGAGGCGAGAAAACTGAAATTCCCAGTGCTCCGCCCACACAATCCCAGGTACCGCTGAAAAATTAATGACTTTTCCAGGCCACTTGATGCTAAAAAGAACAAAGACGGGTTTTCAACATCCATGTTACTGCCTTTTTTTTTTTTTCAGATTGAAAAGACTAAATGAGTGGGACTAGAAAACCACAACTTTGGGGTTACTATTGGCTGTAAACATCCCTATCATGGTCCTACCCTGGTTTGACGTTTAGGAGTAAGCACTAGAAGACACTGCAGAGGCAGAAAGTTTCTTTTTCTTTGGGCACGCAGTCCGCAAGAAACAGAGTATAATTAGTCTGGGATGCAAAGTCTCTGAAAAAGAGTCAATAAAGGAGTTTGCAATGCAAGAAATAGATGTCACGCAGGAAAACAAGTTGTCAATACTGAGCGCTGCCTTACTCCTCCCCTCTGCAAATTAACTGACCCAAGATGCACAAAGAATTCAAGAAGCCCACGTTTCGCTGACCTCAACGAAAATCAGATATTCCTGCCCCCCTGGGTGGGAAAAGCCAAAATGCTTCAGTCCCCACCAGAACTGTCACGCGGCTTCAGAGGGATGAGATGATGAAAAACGCAGAAGGTGGCCACCAGCCACGTGCAAAACCTCATCAAGGTGTCGCTGCACCCAGAAAGCAGCAGATTATGCATATTCTGAATTTCTGTTGATAATTAGTCCCTTCCAAACCTGCTTTAGCAGCTATAAAATGCACGTAAAAACCTGGAGAACTCGCCTTTTTTTTTTTTTACTTCTGTATCCCCTACGTGATGTACACCACAGCTCAAGTTCTGCAGACTTGGAGGAGTACTTCAGTGCAAAAAAAAATTCTTCCCGACAGAGGTCGCTAGGAAAAAAAAAAAAAAAAAGCAAATTTCTCTAAAGCCACATAACGCACTGGAAAACGTGAACTTCTGAAATCAGTCAAATGCACTCTCACTGCTTGAGGGGAAGAAAAAGGAGGAAATGGGGGAAAGCATTCGATTAAAACGATTAAAATGTTGAAGTTTATCAGAAAAAGGACAGAGGTGGAATGGTTGCTCTGAGAGCGTGCTGCAAAATAAAAGAGAGACGGTCATGACAAAGAGAAATACAAAACCAGTTAAAGGTTGGAAATTAATTCAAAGCAAAGGTAACCGATTCATCTACATGATTTTTTTGTCTTGTAAACCTCTGGGGTGGAAGGAAGTGGTGGCTTCAACCGTGCTCACAGAGGCTGTGCAGATCTTTTTAGCAACAGCATGGCTGTCAACTGATTCTGAAACACGTGAAGGAAAGCACAAGAGTCAGAGTTAGGAAAACTGCAGCGTAAAACCAAGACAACCTGATGGAGAGGAATTTCAGCAACCTCTGTTCAGCATATTTTAATTACTCCTCTGAATTCTTCTCTTTCAAGTGACCACAAAGAGCGAGCGGTGCTGGTGAAACAATAATTGGATTTAGCTGGTTTAGCTGACTATAGTTGGATTTAGCAGGTTTCGCTGTCCCCCAAAAGATGTTTTCCAGACCCATAGATGGAATTTATTTTAATACCAAAACACCCCCAAAGTTAGCAAAGAAGAAAAGTTCTTACGCAACTGAAATAGCTGCTTCTTCTGAGGTCAGAGAATCGCTCAGGAGAGATTCACCACAAACAGCCGAGACCCCCAAACCCAGCTCAGGTCTGGAAGATTACGATACATAAATTAGCCAAAAGATATGGCTTTTCTGAAAGCCATCAACGACTCCCATAGTGTAGTTAGAAAAATGGGAAATTCGCTGTCACTTGGAGTCCTCAATCAAGGCTTTATTTCCTTCTAAACTATATTTGAGAGCTCTCAGAGACATCACGTATGTGGAAGGCAGATGTTCAGGAGGGCAGGTTTTCTAGCCCCCGTTTCAGGCAATGCAGGAGCTGATTATCAAAATGATTCCTCCTGGTCTGAACAAAGAAGTATCTCTGAATAAAAAGCTGCAGAAGGAAAAAAAAAAAAAAAATCAAAAAAAAATCAGATGAGCGGCTTCTTTCATGAATCTGAGAGAGATGGCATCAAAATTCATGTCTTGAGGTAAATTACAACATTACTCAAATTCTATGAACAAGCCATTAACTTGTAAGCTAGAAAAAAAATCAGATCTCAATGCCAATCCTTTAGGCAGCAGTGCATAGCTAAATCTCACTGAATTCCTTTTAATTTTAAAAACATGTAGGCTAAGGGCTTTTTTTTTTTTTTTCCCCCAGCAGCACATACTAAAATAACTGGCTTTAGGACGTTACAAAAAAGAAACCTCAAGCTCCACAAGCAAGACCCGGGGAACAAGCCCCACAAAGCTCTCCCCGATTACTGCGCCACAGAGGATCTATATTCATAGGGATCTTTTATAAACAAAAAGCATACTGCGTCCTTAATATTTTGCTTGGTTTCTAGGTGCCACTTATTTCCCCAACAATGCCCTGGCTGTCAACACGCATCCACAGAAACTCTCATTAGCGGGACTGAAGGATGGTTTATAGAAGGTCAAATAATGGGCCATGACAATGCAATTATGCTCCCTGCTATAAAGGTCACTTTTACTCATCATACTAATTATCTTGACAGCAGTACATTTACTTCCCCTGATTTCCATGCAGAAACTTCGTCGGTACCTTGGCCTTTTCGATTTCAACGCCTTATTGCTCCAACTAACGCGCGCTCGCAATCAACAAATACGGCCTCCCAGGGAAAAAATAACCCCAAAACAAACAACCAACAACCAACCACCGGGAAGCATCGTAATTAAAAGCTGAGCAAAAAGTTAGCTTGCGCTTTTAAGGACGGATTAAAAAAAGGCAAGATTGTCAAAACAGCGCAGAATCGCGCGAGCCTTGGGAAAACCCGATCTGGAGGACGTCACAAGTAAGATTTTCAGAAGCAGGATTTGGGTATTCACAAGTCTCTTTGCATCCCTCGCCAGAGCTCACTCGCAACAAAGGAGAAAATAATTTAATCCCATAAACTTGGAGTGGCCAATGTCTATTAGGACAAGGATATGAGCTTTGTAATTAATTTCCTGATATGATGGGTTGGCAACAAATTCATAATTGCAGTTAACCTTTAAGACTGAAGGAGAAACTAGGCTAGGAGGAAGACTTTTGTGAGCGGCTATGAATAAAAGAGATAAATAACTGGTGAAAGTAGATAACTCATGTTACACGTTTTAATGGGAAAAAACGCGTAAGTATTAAATTAAGTGCAAGCAATTATATGCGAAGCTACAATGAAGCTTTTGAAACGAGCCGGTGATGTCTACGACTCTCACGGCACTTCAAACACATGTAAGAAGCTTTGGCTTGGAAACATAGAAACATTCAGGTTGGAAAAGACCCTTGGGATCATCAAGTCCAACCTATAACCCTACTCTACAGAGTCCACACCTAAACCAAATCCCCCAACGCTACATCTAAACGACCCTTTAGCCTTGGAGAATAAAAGCAAGGATGCACAAATTATTTTGCAAACTGGACGGACTGTGAAGTCCACCAAAGCAATGTACACGCACGTCCTCAGAAGGTTCTTCCTTCCCCAGGGTTCTCTCGTTGCCCTCTCTTAGCAGCGGGATAAACATAAAAAAAAATAAATAAAAAGATTAGAAGCCGCTGATTCTTCACTACAGTCAGGACTTCTTTCATAGCTCCACAGTGGTACGTGGCCCAGTTTCAAGACTCGGGCAGCGTAAAGGGTCACACTTTTAGAGAAAAGGAGGCAGATGCAGACATCTCTTCCCATTTAACTCTCCCTGGCTGAGCAAACCTGCTCTGCTTGTGGGTCATTTAATGAAGGAGATAGTAAGACTGAAGAAAGAGGGAGAAAACCACCCCCTCTCAATATTCTTTTCCCCTCTTCTGCTCAAATACGTTCACGGCATCTCCGTGGCACCGCAGTCTTGCTTTCAAGGCTCCCGAAATTCCCGCCAAATTCAGGCTGTGCTTGGAGTCCCTCTGAGAAAAAAGAGAGGCTCAGGGTTTCGTCACCACCTTCTCATTTGAGGGTTGCTCTCGGGATAGGGTTTCGTTCTGCTTTTCCACACCACCATCGCCAACGGGCTCCGTCCGGGCGGGACAAGGCCCCGATGCCGTGGCCAGAACACCGGGTTCAATACGCTGGGTCACCGTAGACAAGTCAATTCACGTATAATCTGGCAATTACAACATTCATATTACTTTGTAAAGCGCTTCAAGGCTCCACGTGAAATGACAGGCGTTACTAATGAGAGAGTAACCACCTCTTTCAGGCAATAAACCTTTTCTCTCTGAATGGGAAGTTGACTTGCCCTCATTAGACCCAAAGCAATTCCCTTGAGGAGCACAGTCAGGGCGAAAGGGACGGAAAAAACGCAAACGTGTACATGGGAGGCAGAAGGAGCTCGCCCTCCTCTCCGGCACCCTCTGTACTGCCACGAAATATGGGATCCATCAAACCCCAGAGACCTCAGGTCAATGGTTACACGCTCCCAGAAAGGTCAATGATTTGTTTACAGCCTTCCTGGCACCGCACCGTAAGACGAAGGGGAAAAATAGTTGTATGTATGGCTCTCATAAATCACCTTAACGAAATTACTGGCCTGCTTTATTCCATACATCATGGAGTGTACTTTACTGAAAGGAGAACCCACTCTCATTTACCAAGGAGAAAAATGAACGAAACTAACTCCTTCTCATACCAGAGTAATATGGTCATGATCCCATAAATATGTCATATTTCAGGTTTTTAATTTTTTTTTTAAAGAAATCTTTATAGGAAGCTCACGTCCTGATTTATGGCCAATGAGAAAATGTTGTGCAGGCACGGCCGCGAGTGCCAAAAGGAAAAGGCGACAACGTTTCTTCTCCCAATGCTTCAACCCCGGCTTCATACGGCAATGGGGAAACTGGGTCAGAATAAAACAAGCAGGTTATCCAGGAGAAATGAGAAAATTGGAAATAGCACGGCTTATACATTTTGAGTAATGCATAATTAAGAAAGGCCATTCCCTGCTAGGCATTGAAGTGGCCAAATTAGAAAACAAATAAAGACGATACTCAACCCAAGCGAAATTGAGCGACCTGATAATGTGGCCGTAGCGATCGCAGGGGGGATTTTTGAGGAGTGATTTTAGAAAAATCCATTACTGCTATGGGCTCGGAATCAAACCGTAGTACTGACGACACGCTCCTGGTCATGTTGCGATGAGCCCGTGCCATCCACCCATCGTGCCTTGAGGATGAGGGCTAAAAATGCCGAAAACCTTCCACAGAAGCAAATCAGGGACTGAGAAATCTATCTGTCCAGCAGCAGCAGAGAACTCCTGAACAAAAGAGGCGTGTCAGGGGAAAACATCCGAGTTTGATTTATAAATGAGTTTGAGAAAGCAAATAAAAGGAAAAAAAAAAATGGTAAAAAGTACTGCTTTCACACAGAAGCCACAAAAATTCATTCCAGCATTGTTTCCCCTGCCTTCCCTTAGCTATTATTACCGTGATGAACACATTTAATCATTCCACACAAAACCTTCCCCAAGCCCAGGTATTTTTAGGTGAGAGGGAAGAAAATATATTCGATTTCCCATCACCTATTTCTGTTTGTGAGGCTGCACCAGTTTGCATTTAACGCTAACCGTAACAGAGACCCCAGGAAGGCTGTTCAGTCATAAGTTTTACTCCAAGTAAATTCTTTAATCTCAAATAATTTTTTTAATCAGTAGCAAATATAGGCCATGTACCTACCAAAATTAACAGACCTTACTGTTAACTTCACTGAAGCAGCGTGGCCCTCAAGTATTAATTAAATCTTAAATTGCTTTCTGGGGCAGAATGACTGGTCTAGTTTTTCTGGTCACAGGAGCATTGCTGCAAACAGAGTCTGTGCCATGCCCAGAGACATTCTGTGCATCGACGCGAGATCCACAAGAAACGATAAAGAACCGCAAAGTCAAGCCTCAGTTTTCCCCGGCAAACACCCTGTTACACTCCCAACTTGAAAATCAAACGACCGAGGCAGCCAGAGGGAGAAAAGAGAGCGCGAGACAAAAGCTCAGGGCTGCACAGCGAGAGGGCAAATTCTTGTTTGTCCGATTATTTGCACCCAGGGAAAATGAGATGGGGACGTCGCGCGATGAAAAGGATGAGCGTGATAACAGATGATGAGGTTGTTTTCCATTTGCACCGAGATCTCTCTGTGCCAGCCTTAAAATGACAGAAAATCAGGTCCCAATAATTTTTTTTCTTGCAGAGCCTGTGACCTCTAGAGCTAATGCAAGGGCTCGCCTCTGGGTACCATGCCCGCCTTCACGTTCAGAAACACGCCGCGAAGGCTGGAATGTGCACCCCTTGGCTTCTGAGGTCAACGCCAACCCAAGTTCTTAAAAAAAAACCCCCAACACCCCATGGCCCTGAACTACAGGAAGCACAAAGACAGCTCGAAACTGTGTTTGCTTCCTCCTCCCAGACAAGTGTTAGAACAGGTGAAGTCCCGGCCAAACTTGGTGCCAGCTAAGGCACCAGCCACCCAACAACCAGCCAGGAAATACGTTGTGCAGCAGATGTCTGGCATAAATTCTTCAGCCTTGCCTGAATAAACATAATTTCCTAACACTGACAGACAGGCCTGGGTTCTGTAGCATGCTCGCACTTTCCCCACAAACAATAGACTTGTAAATTTACATGCTAATTAGGAACCGAAAAAATAAAAACAAAGCCATTTTTGTTTTCGATCACACACGCCACCAGCCGCACTCGTGGTGACGTTCCTTTGTCACGCTGTGTCCAGGGATAGAAGGCAGCTTGACACATCAGAGCGTTCGGAATCATCCAACCCTGAGACTCTTTCATAATGCACCAGCAGATAAAAGGACACGTGGAAAAAAACAAGTAGTACCTCGGCTTCACTCCTCTTCAGGCTTACAGCAACCGCATCATCATGATAGTTCTTCATCTGAGCTTATTTTCTAGGTCATCAACTCCATTCCTCAACTCCTCACAGTTTTGGGTACTTTTCGTTAAATAATGTCAGGGCAATCACTCATTGGCTCCTGGGCTTTGACGCTCCTTTCAAAATTCTGTCATCTCATAATCTGAATTTTCAGTCCCCCTTCTGTAGTCCTTGCCTTAAATCCACCTACCTCGACTAATCGCGATTTTCATTGTCACCTTCCTGATTTTTTCTCTTCATGCTTGGTTGGCAGAGATAATGCACATGACTGGATTCAACAAATGTCACCTGTATGTCCAGGCATCCTGTTTCAGTGTAACGATTCTTTAAAGGGTCAAGGAAAAAAATATACATTAAAAGTAATAAATGCTTTCAAAACAAATAGAAACATTTGATGCAAAAAACTCAAAGTGAGATCCTGCCAGGTGCAGAGATGAGACCGACTGGCCCGGATCTGCCTTTTTTCCTTTTTGTAAAAAGGAGTTTCTATGCTTCCCCTTTTCCAGTCAGCTGGAACCTCACCAGACCGCCATAACTTCTCAAATACGATGCAGGAGGAATTAGCAGGTGTATCCCTTTTATCCAATTCTTCCCTGCAAGGGCTTATCAATTTTGTACCAGATTCAGTCACAGTCCATTTCTGTCACCGGCTTATCAACACAGTAATTCAAATTTTGCAGGTGCGATTACACCTACATGAATACTGATGAGCTCAAAGTCTGACAAGACTTTGAAAAATGTGAACTGATTGCAAACTGCTGTAACTACTCGGTGTATCCTGGCTTGGCATCTGAGAGGAAGGAGGGAAAAAGGAAGGGGCGTCGAGTAGGAGCTTTCACTTAGGACATGGACCTAATTTTTGTTAGACGAAAAACAACAAAAAAATTGTAAATGCTGCTCATTTGGGAAAAGAGAATGCTCAGCGTTGCCGGCAACCCTGCCACAAGATTTTACTAAATGCACCGTTGGCTTTGGAGACGAGGTAAATAGAAGCAGGATCCTGGTCCCAAGTTTTAGTGAGAGCCAGAGAACGTCCACTGTTCAGTGTTTGCAATTCATTAATCATCTGTGTGATGCATGGTAAATAAAAAAGGACACACGGCTAGAATTCAAATTTCTCAGAAGCTCCAGAACTGAAAAGCTCAGAGCTTCAGAATCGCGAAGTTAATAATTTTCCATGCTTCAAACGAGTGGCTAAATCTTCCTCAAATTTTATGTGACTTCTGAACAACCACACTTACTGTCACCGTCAGATTCGCTCATTCAGCTGCAAGTCACACTCCCTGGCATTTTATTTTTTCAGGTAGGTATTGATTTCTTTCTCTCTGTCTAAAAATTGCCTGTCAAAGAAAAAATAATCTCAAAAAGCAGCAGACAAAAAAAAAAAGAAATGCCTCTTCTACACACATTTTATTCATATTGTAGAAGTGATCAGAAGTGCTCCTCTCCAGACAAGTCTTCTGTGGATGTAGACCCATGAGATCATCAGCACCGTGGCCACGACGTTTGGTTAGGAACAAAGCTCTGCCTCCCATCTGCCTTCCAAAACCTGTCTGCAGCCAGAATTAACTTCAACTTAACTTCAACTAGTTCAACGGACTCTTTTTTTTTTTTTTTTTGCAAATTGTGCAGCTTCTCAACGCACTAAAGCCGTCTGGAAGTGGGTTTATGGAGGAGCAGAACAACTTGGTGCAATAAAACTCCTGCGGATTCTCAGCGATGCCCCAAGCTCTCGGCCACACGTTGGTGAGGTCCTGGGCTCTGGGCAAGAAGGATGGATCCTAGACCTCTCCTCCAGAGAGTTTATTAACACAGCACGTAACAGAAAGCACCGTTTTTCTTTCTCTTGCTACATGCTTGATCCCACCAAGCATTACCAACGTGACCGCCGACTCGCTGTTCAGACACGCTCCACCTTACAACACACCTGCTCACCAGTGGTTCTTACAAACGCCAATTACGAGACTATTTTTCACACCCCAAACACAGAAAACTCTACCAGTGGCCTCAACAGAAGCTCAAAAACTTCAGCTGTTCTGATTCAGAAGTGTTTCCTGCCCAACTTCCAATAGCGATACCTGTCTTTCCCCTGTACGTAGCAGTTGACCCTAAAATTAACTCTTCCTCACTCAACTTTTCTCTATTCAGGTTATTTACCCAATAGAGATTCTAACACGGTAGCCACACACGTCTCTGCAGCGTCTTAAAGGAGTGAAGGCAGCTGCAACTTGGTGAGAACGCTGCCCGGATTCCTAGGAGGTGAGTTTTGACATCCTTCACCGCCTTGTCCTTTGGATGGTGCCCACTGCAGCAGCCCATAAAATGAAGCCGGTCCCACAAAACACCTCAGAGGAGCAACATTTCCCTTCGTGTTTGCCTTTACTGACTTGTTTGAGGATTCCCTGCACGACTCCAGTCGTCCTTCCAGAAACTCAGCCGGCAGCCTGATCCCTGGCCAACGTTTCTTCTGAGTCGACTGACAACCTTCCAAGCTCACAAAAGACAGACGACGGGACTGGCTTACAAAAAAAAAAGAAAAATCCCCAGGACTTCTTCCGTTTCAGCCCAAACCCCATCAATACGCAGCACGCGCCACCTCCGAACGCACGCGGGAGAAAGCGGCCGACCCGATTTCAAAACATGGCCGCGGCTATAACAGACGCACAAAAAAACCAACCCAAAACCCCGCACGTGACGATGAAATAATAACATCAATGGACGTATAGTTCCAGTGACAGGCCTCCACGCAGACACACAAAAAAACCCCCCAAAACCCTGCATGTGACAATGAAATAATAACATAAATGGGCGTATGGTTCCAGCGACATGCTCCGACGCCAACCAGGCCTTGGAAACAACTCAAGTGGGTTTACAGTGACAGGAGATGCTGTTGCTAACCTGATGTATAAAGGGACTGGCCCTTGGCTGCTCTATGACAGAAGTTCACCTGATGACTAATTATGTCCTTTTTTGTCTAATAAGCATAAAGAAACTGGTCCTTCAGAGCTGCCCGTCGGCCCCGCGTCACCGCAGATCAACCAACAGATGCATCTTTAACAGCTTCTCCCAGGGACAGTGGTTGTTAATCATAGAATCATCAGGGTTGGAAGGGACCTCAAAGATCATCCAGTTCCAACCCCCCCCCGCCATGGGCAGGGACATCCCCCACTAGATCAGGCTGCCCAGAGCCCCATCCAGCCCGGCCCGAAAAACTCCCAG
>NW_009720254.1:14288-67740 GCF_000703405.1 Apaloderma vittatum
CCTAATGGGGAGGAACTTCTTCCTCACGTCCAGTCTGAACCGACCCATCTCCAGCTTCAATCCATTCCCTCTAGTCCTGTCACTGCCCGACACCCTAACAAGCCCCTCCCCAGCTCTCTTGTAGCCCCTGGAGATACTGGAAGCCACAATAAGGTCCCCTCGGAGCCTTTTCTGCAGACAGAATAGCCCCAACTCTCTCAGCCTGCCCCACAGCAGAGCTTCTCCGGCCTCTGAGCATCCTTGTCTCCCTTCTCCGGCCATGCTCCAGCACATCCAGATCTTGCTTGTAGTAGGGGCTCCAGAACTGGAGGTGGGGCCTCACGAGAGTGGAGGAGAGGGAGAGACACAGAAATGGAGAGAGTTGCCACGTTCTCTTTGTCTGAACAGGAGGGACGTACCTTTATTGGGCTGGAACACAAGAGAAACCTCCACCGATGGAAAGGCTTCAGGGTTGCCTTGTGCTCAGAGGAGATGAGACTAAGACCCACCTTTTGTTTTCGGCAGTTAAACCAACCGGGAACACAATCTCAAGCAGAACATCAGGGGCGTGTGAGTGATAAAGTTCATTTTAAGCCAGCAGTAAGGAAAACCATTGTCCTAGAAAAGCCCTGGTGGGGTTGCTCAGAGGAAGGAGCGGCTGTTCTGAGGAAAATTATGGGCTAAAGAAAGGCCTAAAGAAGTGAAGAAAGAAACCATCCCTGCTGCTCAAGTCCTGTTGCACCAAGGGACACAGGAGCTCATGTGCGTAACAAAGAAGGACTGAAACCAAAGGACACCTGACCTCGAAACCAATTTCCTCTCTGAATTAAAATAATCTAGTAGACCTCAACTTCCAGTTTGGAGCTCATGTCAAGCAGGGTAAGGGTAAATTTTAATTTTTCGTGTTGAGTAACTCATACTTAAATGACCTTTTCTGAATGTGCATCATTTGGCTTTCGTTTCACACAGCCACAAAAACATAGCCTTAAGGAAAATTTTCCGTGGTAAATAGATTTTTGTCTACAGGGAGACTCGACAGGTTTTCACACCTGCCCACGAGCCTGCCCAAAGTTCTAATTTTTGGTGCTAACATATTGTACAGAATAAATTGCTGAAATATCTCATTACGCGGGATGGTTCCATCAAACAATTTTCTTGTCATTAAGTGCTCTGTGGATGCACTTAATGGGCAGCACTCAGCTGCTAGCAGAGAAAGGAAACCAAACCCTTCTGAAAACTAACCCCAAACTAGTTATTCATTAACTTAAAACACCTCTGTAATAGGCAATTACTGAAAGAGCATTATCTAACGCTGGGTATATTTCCACCCAATGAAATAATAACTAACTGGGAGTAGGGCTGCTGCTAATACTTTTCTCTGGAAGCTTCCCTGATGACGTTCACCTTCTGCACAGGAGAGGAAGAGCTGCTGAGCCCCTAGAGGTTTTCTCCAGAGGTTTTCTCATTCAACATCCATTTTAGCGCCCAAACAGAAATGCTATTGCAAATATATTTTTTTTTCCTTGTGACACTGCTTCCACAGCAAAGCCCAGCTAAACACGAGCAAGAGCCTTGCTTGGCCGTCGTGCAACTTGTCGTTCGCCCTGCTCAGAAAAAGCTTTAAATGGAAAAGGAAACAAACAGACAAAACATCTGTAAGAACAGCATAGAATCCTGAGTGGAAGCATTGTATTATCTGAGTCTACTTGTTTTTCCCTTCCCTCAGTAACCAAAAGAAGAAAAGGTGTAAAAGATTCAATTATATTCCCATGTTTAGGCTCCCTTTCTTCTGCCTAAGGCAAACATTAAGCCCAGGAGTCACTGCAGAAATGCCCTCCCAATCATAAGGAGCTCAATGGATTATTCTTTATTGTCATCTTCATAATACCAAGGCTCTGCGAATTTATTAAATCGTAAAATGAGCTCCTGTTGCTTTTATTAAATTGTCACCTAGAAATTCCAATCCCAGGCCAGTACCCTGTAATGAAAGGTCCTATCCAAATGTAAAACCAAAGTAAAAGCTCCCAAAGAAACAAATCTGAAGGCAATCTCAGGATTTTTTTTTATCCTAACCTTTAACAGGGACCCTCTGCCATCAGGGTCAACACAGGGATGCTGTCTGGTACCCAAAGGAGGTGACCTCAAAACCCTTCACACAATTGCATCTTACCCTCGAACCAATAAATAAAAGATTCTCTGCCCTGACGTGCATTTCAAAGCTGTGCAAGCAGCACCGGATGGCTCTGACGGGCGGCAGCAGCTCATCGCCCTCTCGTGTGGACGAGAACCCACGCTGGCCGCACACGCGTCTCCGCATCGCTCCGTCGCGACGGGCAGAACGTCCATCGGGAGCTGGGCTGTGCCGAGCTGACCTACTTACACGGCAGTTCCAGGGCAAGCTCTCTGTGCTGCCCTTCATTGTGCTTCCCTCCAGGTAACGCCGTTCCCGCACCCTCAGGAGACTCGGGAATCGTGCCGGCTGGGCGAGCACTTCAAAGCGCCGCTCTCGTGCGTCCAGCCTCCTTTCTCGCCGCCGAGTACAATGAGATCGGTACAAAAGCGCCTTGGTATTCGAAACCACTGTGCTCGCTTAAATTACCTTAATCTCGAACCTTGCCTGCTTTAAAGTACCTTTTCTTTCTCAGTAATACTAATAAGGAGCCAAGCTGCATGGACACAGCAGAGACAGCACTTTAGATTTAATACAGCACATTTAAATGAAATGGGCCTAACACGCTGCTTTCTTTTCCTTTTCAAGCACCGTCTTTCATCTGCAGATCCTGGAGTTGGTTCAGCCTTGATAGAGTTAGAAAAATTGACAGCTCAAAGACATAAACATTTTAAACGTGCAAGGCAGGTCCAGATCCCGAGGGAAATATCACGGCTTTTCCAATATTCACATTTGATTATTTATGCAGTTAAATAGGAAAGGCAATTGTTAAACCAATCTATGCATGGGTTTGGTGTGCTGCTCCAGCTCGCCTTTCCCTGCTCTGCTCCTGTAATTGCTACCTGATTAGGAGTGAGGGAAAACACTCTCCCCTTCCACACGCTGGAGTGGGACTCAAAACCAGTTTTCCTAACTCAAATATGGGCTAAAGACACCAGAAAAAGCCTTCCCCTGGGTCCATATTGCGACTCCCTAAAGAAGGGGAGCAGCGGTGCTGCAGGAAGGCTGCTGAGCCACTGATTTTACCTCCATTAACGCTAGGAAACGATGCACAGATCAGCCTTTCTGGTTAAATAACAAAAAACGTTGGCTGTGTGGTTGGGATCTCTCTATTTCCATTAAGTTCATGTCAGCTCCTGCTCTCTCCAACAACACTTCACCCTTATCGCTAGATTTGCCTGGGAGCACTCTTATAAAGTATTTTGCGTGAAGAAATTCTGCCTCAGTCACTGAAAAATTAGTCCTTTCCTCCCCTTGAATACTTATCTGCTCATGTTTATGAATAAGTTACAGCTACGAAGAATTTACTGGCATCACTGAGCGCCTTCTGCTTATGTCGTTCCTGTTTTCAGATCCTCGCCTTCTACTCGAAACATTTGTTCTGTAGTTTTGCAACTTGCAAAGAAATAAATTGGAAGGAATGGGAATAATCCAAGCCTCTTCGGAAACAACACAACGGCATGTCGGTGCCTACACCAAGGCAAGAAGAGACCCAAGGTGGGCAACCGAAAGGCAATTTCTGTGCCAGTCATCACACATTAAAAGGGGAATCACAGAAGTTGCTTTTTAGCAAAGACAGGCAGGATAACGACTTGAAAGCGGAGGCCAGGAAAATCAAAATGTTCAATCACCACATTATGGCACCGGTGTTTTGAACCCAAAGAGTTTTACTTATTTGCGTTTCATTTTTAAGGCAAAATACATGCAAGAATGGCAAAAATAACGCTACCCCAAGTTCATATACCTCTCACCTTTTTGAAGCTTCAGCTTCCAAATTACTGACTTTGCTGGGTCAATGCGTGCAAAAAACCACCACACAAGTACAAATACTCAGTATGGAAGAATCACCTCGAGTGGCAACATGCCAAGTCCATTTCCTTCAGCAGAGACCCACTAATTCATAGCAACCAAGAACCCAGCCTCTATTTAGCAAGATTGTCTCCCAGTAATCAAATTCATGACGGTCTACCACAGGCTTGAAGACAATTTTCAAGTATTGACTTCAATCACGCAGGATTTAAACCTAATTAAAAGTAACTGAGACTGTCAACCTCAAGCCTGGCTTTTTATTTATCTCGTGCTCCGACAGAAACACAGACGTGAAGGCAAACAAAGAGCGGAATCAGCTCAGTAGTTTTAGGAGTTACAAACATTTCCATTTGCCAGTTTTTGCCGGTATGTATCAGGTGCATTCCATAACATTTAATAATGTGTATTTTCTAGGCTGTGTTTAACAGGATGTCAAAAGGAAACAGGCTGAATTCATCACGATGCAAGCCTGACACCTGAATAGGAATGCAGCCCTTTGAAAATTTGGGGAAATCTGCAGCAAATTAGAACCGACAGGATGTTACTTTGATCTGACAATCACGGCTGTAACTCATGTTGAATATTGAACATCGGTTCCCTTTTAGTTCCAGGAGGAGCTGATACACACTCTGCAGTTTGTGCAGCCCATCACGCAACCACTGACAACACCAATAAGCTTCCTGGAAGCCGAGCTGCTTGGAAGAGCTACGTCTTATTTTGCTTTATTTTGACACCCACACACTCAATAGAATCTATCTGAAGATACATTAAGAGTCACGTGCACGGGCAGAGATGGTAATCTGTCATTCACCACGAGGGCTGTATCTCCTACATAAAAACTTCTCTTGCTGATGCAACAAAAGGAAGTGGGTCGAAGCAAGAAGAATTTTCCATTTGCAGTTTCTGTATTCTGTGGGTTCTATACCAGGTTGTTTTCAGTGAACAGATGATAACTCTATGCAGCGTTACATTATCAAAGGCTGAAATGCCATTTTATTAAACACCCCGATATCAGCCCTTCCGCTCAGCTGAGCAGGGGGAAAATGTTACCAATGAGAGGCACCACAGTTTCAGGGACGAAAGCAAGCTTTAGAGTATTAAATTCTTCCTAGGCAGGAGTTAGGTGAAATTTTGGAAATGACATTTTTGCATTCTTGACCCAGTGAAGCACCCATAAAGGCACAGAATGTTGTGATTTACACTCCCTTCAGAACCACCCAACCAATTCCACACACGCAATTACACACTCTGGCTCTTTATGCTTGCTAAAGATAGAAGATCAAATCTACCCTGAATTATTCGGTAAAATAACTTTCCAAAGGCAGAGGTCACTCTAGTCTGGGCTACAGCAAGCGCGCAGTTAATCTATTTGTGGTCTCAACTCTACACAGAGCCTGATGTCTCTTTTGCACACTCAAATCACGATGACTAAAACCATCTCAACATAAACCCCACTTTTACCGTGAGGGTGGTTGAACATTGGAATAGGTTGCCCGGGGTGGCTGGGGAAGCTCCATCCATGTACACGTTGACTGGACACATTCCTGGGTTCTGGTCGACCCTGTTTGAGCCCCGGGGCTGAGCCAGGTGATCTCAAGAGGTCCCTTCCAATTTGTGATTCCATAATTCAGTTACGGTAGAAACCGGACAAGATCAGACAACCAGCTAAAACCTTTGATTTTTCACCAAATATTGCTATTTCCTCTTAGAAAGCATTGGACATGAAAATCATGCTTCAAGGTGAACAGCCCACATAAACACCTCTTTAAATGTGCTACGGCAAAGCAAACTTCAGAAGTTAAATGGGCATCACCGAGATCATTATGGGACTTCCTTGACCTCCAGATGTACAGGACTCTAAACGTAACACTGAGCACTTCCATCCCACTTCAAACCTTCAAAGTATGTACAAACATTCGTTCATTAGGTATTAACTAAGTGTTTTTTCTTCTTTCCCCTTCTCTTTTAAAAAGAAAAATCCATGCTGGCACAATTTCACACAGGAAAAACCAACAAAAAAAACTCCTCAACACCTACCTCTAATAACTCCCCCAAGTTAGCAGCACCGTGTCTTCCTGGTAATTGCAAAGCCACAAACATTAAAATGGTTTTAACGATCTTGCTGCACAGCTCCTGCAAAACAGAGACCAAAGAAGAAATTCAGAATGTTACTGCAGCTGGCAGTCCATTAAAACATTATTTACAAGGGGGCGATAACATCAATCAGGAAAGGCAGTAAATAGGCTTCACTAGTCAAAATCCATTTGTCATCTTGGAGCGTAACTTTGTCACATACAGCTGTGAAGCCTTTTGTAAGAAAATGCCTTGTTTTAACATAGTTGGAGCACTTGGACTCTTTGGCGTTACTTCTCCTCCTTGCCACGCTTCTCAGAGAAGCGTCGTTCTCTGAGAACGTCTGGTTGTTGTTCTTGGAGAACCTGCAACACACGACAACCAGTTAACCCCACGGTGTGGTTCACATCGTTATCTCTCATTTCTTGATCGACCACATTCTTGATGAACACAACAAAGTGCATCAAGAGGCTTCATCAGCCAATGGCAAGAAGCAGCAGCGGGATGGGTTCTCACAGTCCACGTTAACTCCACACGTCGGGTCTCGAGAGTACGTCATCTCCCTCTAGTGCCTGCTCGACTTCGGGCTAACGACGCCGCTGTGGTCGAGCAATGGATCCCCTTTACACCTCACGCTTTGGGAGGGGCTGGATTGAGAACTTTAGAGGTTCTCACCCAAGAAACAGGCACAGTCATAGAATCACAGAATTGTCAGGGTTGGAAGGGACCTCAAAGATCACCCAGTTCCAACCCCCCCACCGTGGGCAGGGACATCCCCCACTAGCTCAGGCTGCCCAGAGCCCCATCCACCCCCTCTCTGGGCAACCTGTGCCACGGTCTCCCCACCCTCATGGGGAAGAACTTCTTCCTCACATCCAATCTGAACCGACCCATCTCTAGTCAAGTCCTTTGGGTTGACTGCGCAGGCTTATGGTTGTTGTAATGGAGTACACTCCCAAAAAGACCATTTTGGAGGCAAAGAACTGAAAGTCTTCCTGCTGCCCAGTATGTCCTGAGGTTAGCTGCTCTAATGCAGATCTCTTCCATCTCTCACCACCATATCCTTCATCTGTCTCTTCCTCACTGTCCTCTGATGCAGGGTCTGTGATGCACAAAGCAGGTTCTCCTCGCCTAACCAAGAGCTATTCATGTCCTTTGTTGTTCAGCGAGAGGCCCTATACCTTATTTACAGCACATTACTCTAAACCTTCCCTGAAGATACAATTAAGCTCCTCACTGGGTTTTTTATTGCTCTCAGCACTCTATTTTTGAGTTTTTCAGAAACAATTTATTTTTCACAGCATCTCTAAGAGATAAAAGACATAATGTCCAGATGACAA
This sequence comes from Apaloderma vittatum, assembly GCF_000703405.1. Lineage (NCBI taxonomy): Eukaryota > Metazoa > Chordata > Aves > Trogoniformes > Trogonidae > Apaloderma > Apaloderma vittatum. Next base: position 21,660 of record NW_009720254.1, read on the forward strand.
ACAGCTAACGGAGAGAAAGAGGGCCTTTACGGTCTAGGGAGAGCACTAACTTCAGGTGTTTAATTTCCAGTGCCCTAAAACATGATACAGAGAGTAATACATGTTGGGATCAGGGTTTTCCATCACTTTCAAGCCCAGCTCTGACTGCTCAGCACTTCTGTGCTTGAATATGCAAACTAGTAACGTTTTTGCTGCGACGATTGTGCGCGTATGAACGAAACTATATACACCAGCAGAGAAATCTTCTGTGGTATTAGTTATCCCCAACCAGAAGGTTTGCTTCCAGGCACATCAACTCCCCAAAGCAATTTATTTCGATCAGTAAGGGCACTGCTGCGAGATGAAATTTATCCCTATCAAGAGATACAAGACTCGCCCCTATAATGAATTTAGATCCCTTTTTGAGGTTTTAAACGGTACCTAGTCCATGTGATGACAGTTAAGACAGCGAATTTCATCTTGTGTGCTCCGTAACGCTATTTTCAATTCCATATGACCATGTTTCCTGTTGTCTTTGCTTTTCTGACGTGATCTATTATCGCCACCTGAGGATTCAGCGTTCAAGACCGAGGACAAACGTGCCACCAAGCCAAGAGAAAGGCCATTCATTCCCAACACCCAGTTGTTACCACAGTCACAGCAGCATCCTCTAAAAAGCCAGATCCAGTCGGGTGAGATGACACACGTGCACAAAGCAGGTCTAAGCTCCCTTCAACAGGGCACAGGTTTAATGGAGACGGGTAGAGAGCCGGCCCTACTCTGCACAAACGTGACCAAAAGAGCGAATCCCTCACTCGGAATGACAAGGTCAAGTTTGAGACCCTCACGCCAAGCCCTTTAAATACTCATCTCAGCCTTTCCTTCAACGCAGCTGGAGCTGGTTGAACGGAAACACCCCGGAGCACTTCACCAGGACTTTGACACGGTCAAACCATGAGGAGCGGAAAACACCGGAGAAGAACTTCTCATTAGGGAATACTGACCAACAGAGCTAAACCCACAAAAAAAAATGCCGAGGACCTGTTGGCAGGGAAGAGTTACCTGGACGAAACTCACTCTTTGTGCAGTCTAAGATTACTGTTCACAAACATCCCAATTCCAAAGAACTAGCATCAGAGAGAATAGCAGCCCCGCCTTCCAGGACTAAACAGCTTTTTTTCTTTTTCTTTTTTTTTTTTTTCCTGTGAAATCATCTCCTTTCCCAGGATCTACTACAATTTTCCCTATCTGTTCATAAATACGGAGTTTATTCAGATGTAAGAGACTCACTTTTGCAATCTAGTGGTTCACTGAGCTATAACCAGGAAACACTTTTCTATCAATTTCCTACACTCTCCCCATCCTAACCAGGAATCCAGTTACTTTGAGACTTTTTCCTTCTAACCTGCAGGCCCCCAAGTACAATACAGAAACAGCAGCACCCTACTCACCCAGCGTCCTCAAAAATTGATACCCTCACCCAGGAGATGACTTTGTCTCAGGGGCTCTTGCAGAATTCTCATACCCTTTACTGCACTTCATGCAACTTTTGCACAATAAAGTGAGATCTTAGTGATAATGGGAACAGAGTGAAGAGGTCAGAGCCAGCATTTGCCAGCCCCTTGGACCCCGAGCATTAGACCTGCAGACCAACCGTCACCTTTCGCATCCAGCTGTGTTGTAAAAACAGCAGGGAAAAATAGGACGATTGAGTTATCCTTTAATTTAAACAGCCAGTTCCTCAGCAACAGACTTGGCAACGTTTTTGGTTTGTTTTTTTTTCCCCTTTGCTGGAAGCTGGCACAAAACTTCTCCTCTTGCTACTTTCTGGTAAGGGGACCACTGAGAAGACACTCACAGAGCTGCTGACTGATCCTTGGCCAAATGAAGAAATGTTAACGTGGCTGCATTCTCCCATTCTGTATCTCAGTACAAAACTGCAGCAAGAAAGCAGCAAGCCAGAACGCCTTAACGGGGATCGTCAGCATTCACAAACACAAGAAACAGAGGAGGTGGCTCCATGCTTCAGGCTCCCCTGCCTTGTTCCTTCTATGAATCACCTAACCAGAAGGAAGAGGCTTGGTCTGTGGCTCAGATGAAGAGGTTAACCTCAGCTCCCCGAGCTTCCTCAGATCTAAGAGCGCAGCACAGCTGGAGCCCACACAAAGCTCAGAACTATTTAGCTCTGCACGTGTTTGTAAAACCCCATCAACGTCTCGTTCACAGTAGCGCAGGAACGGCTTAAAACCGGCGTTCAGAGCAGGAGACACCTCACGATGCCTGTGGAGAGCTGGTGTATGGGGAATGCTGGACAAAACCATTCAACGCGAGGAACAGCTGCATTTCCTGCATTAGATTGCATCTATTTCAAATTCAAGACATTTGCACACTCGGCTAGCGGGCCACTGCTTTAGTTGCCAATTTGTGCGGTACAATTGCGGTGCAATGAATCACAGAATTATTGAGGCTGGAAAAGACCGCCGAGATCATCAACTCCAGCCTACGAGTAAAATAAAACAAGGTTCACCAGGGAGTAACTCAATGCACTACTGAAGTATTTCACCCAATCTCCAGCCTCTCGGACACCCAGGACTCTCTGATGGAGAGAGCCTTCCCATCCAGCCTGCCACGCTCCAACCTCCTGCCTGACAACGCCATGACGCCGAAATAAATCCTCTGGCTGAGAAAGCTGCAGAGAAAGACCAGGAGAAAAGAGAAAAGCCACACTCCTCCTTGTAACATCACTCTTAGGGACGTCACACTCCTCTCTGAGCTGTAATTCCCGTTTAAGGACCAAACCCTACTTTGAATCTCATGTGCTAAGCAGGTACCAGTATTTTTTCTTTATTAACATTCCAGCCTGTCACGGCAAGGACACCTGTTTACTCTGCATGGGTGGCTTGCTCACCTGCTTTTTCCTCCCATGTGGATCCAGAGGCGGGCACACGCCTGCTCCACAAAACCAGCGTGCCAGCTGGCCTAAGCAGAGAGGCTAAAGCACATTTGTTTTTGCCTTAGGGTACGTGATTCAGAGCATATTGATGGAGGAAAACAGACGGCTCCGAGGGCTTTACAGACCTTCCCCCTCCACCTACCCGTACCTGCACCACAGCCCTCCTCTCTGCATCTCAGCTTCCTCCAGCTTCTGCCATTCTTCTTCTATTCAGATTAAAATGCTGCTTTAGCCAAGTTGGTCTGAAGTACACTTGAAAGCTTAATTCTGGTATTTTTTAGTTCTCCTTGCCTGCATCCTTACAGTCCTTGCTCTCCTCCTCTCCCCCCCAGCCACCCCCAGCCCGCTCCCACCGCTTTCCTCTTTCGGCAGCTCTCCTGACAAAAAACAACTGTTTATTCTAAGTTCACCAGCCAAGAGCTCTTAAATGTTTACTGTGGAGGTGGGAGGGAGGGGAAGACAAGGGAGTTTGCAAGGCAAACTGTTCAGCTCGCAGCCTCAGCAGAAGCATCGCTCTCCTCCTCCTCCATCACAAACAGCTCAGCCTGGGCTGTGCGTACCCCTCACCCCAAACCCAGGGGTCCCTTTAAACTTCCCAGCCCTGTCGTGTCCCTTCTTGTGATCTTAAGTCTTCTAAAGCCAACGAGTTTTGGGTTTGAGAAATAGGCTCGGGACACCCTGCTGAAATGGGCTGAAGCGCGACTGCAAGCGGTGGCCCCGATCTCCACGTGCCGAGCCAGGGCACGGAGAGCACTCATGAATAAACAACAATACAAGCGCTTGGAAAAAAAAAATAAATTGAAAAATAACTTCAAAATAAGCAAGGACACAAGCAAATATCAAAGCACAAATTCAAGAGGTCCGAGTGCTCTCAAGGGAGACGGCTCAATCTGAAGTGTCCTTTAGGTAGAGCCCAATGTCTTTGATAGTTCAGCATATTCGATCAAGTAGAGCTATTGATCCTTAGCAGGGAAGTTCAATACAGGCTATCAGGGCTCTAAGAGCAGTACAATAAAACCCTCGGTCTTTTTGATCTCTGCTGAAGCATTTCATCTTGACATTTGTTAAATGTATCAGTAGATTGCTTAAAATGAGAATAGGGTTTTAAAAGCTTACTGGAAAAGCAAAGCACACATAAAAGATTCAACTTTTACATTTGGTAACTTTTACATTCGGTGCTTTTCATTAACTGGATTGCCCAGCCAGGTATTATTATCCAATTCCATTTTAAGCAAGAAGGTGAGACCTAAATGGATTTCTAAATATATATTCTTGGCGTCATTCCTACAAGTGGTTTTTACGAGGGTTTATCTGCTTCTGCACCTTCGCGGTTAATCGTTCCTTCCCACCACCTTCTGACCTCAACCCAGCAAGAGGAACATGGGGTTTACACCAGAACATCCCTGAGCAAGAAAAAGAAGCCAAACGGCAACGTTAGCAAGCAAATAAAGGAGATGGAAGAAGGGAAAGAATATTTTCAATCAACTCACCCTCTGTTACAGTCAGGACACATTGCTGTCTCGGTGATGCCAGTGCAAAGCAAAAGAAAATAGCAAAATCATGGGGTTTATTACTGTTATTCAGGGCACAATCTTGTGAAACTGGGCCTACACATACACCCCTGTGCAGGGGTTCCAGGTAACACATCTGTGATCATGAAGGCTTCTTTACCATCTCGAGTAGGTAAGCTTTAGAACACGTGCATCTACCTCCTTCGAGAAGGTTTTCAACACAACCAGAGGAGACCTTTGACAAGCCAACCTAGCTCTACGACGAGCTCTGGTCTGAGGAGGAAGCTGGATTACCAGAGGTCTAATCTCAAACTTTCTACGAGCTCAGGATTTATAATTATAACCACAGAAAACAACAGGCACAACGCGGGCTTAAGTCATTGCTAATTCCTCGCTCCTTGCCTCAGCCCAGGGCAAGAAGCCAGAGAAAATGTCAACTTTTTCAGGTATCTAGCCTGGACCGCATCAGATTTAACATCTGAGATAGGAGGAGAAGAGGTGAGGATTATCTCTTTTTTTATAGGGCCAGCCTCTTGGAATTATAAAGGCAAGCCTAGCCTTACAAAGGCTGGACTTGATGATCTTCTAGGCCTCTTCTAGCTGATACAATTCTATGATTCTATTTACTGCCTGGCTTATGAACTTGCATGGAGTGCAAACTGCACCCACACCTGAAAATGGACTGCGTGTCTTCGCTTACGTGGTCACAGGAGCGGCACCATGTGTTTGCTGTATTACCTCATACAGCCTTCTTACAAGTTTTTCTCTGCTGAGGTGATTTCCAGCGCTCCAAAGCTGTTTTGTTATTCACGGATGCACAAACTTCTTCCTCCCGTTATGGATTACATGGAAAAACAGGTGAGAGCATTGGACTGCCCTGATGTTCAGTTCTGCCTCCGCTCCACCCAAGAACACCCAACAGCCAGTCTGTCATGAATTCTAAAGGCTGGGAACAAACAAACTCAGGGTTAGATGTTCAGCCGAGTCAACTGATACAGTCCATAAAGGTCTATTATTTACACACTTTTTAAGGCACTGACATCTCATTTGTATCTTTTGAGAAGACCAAGATTTCAGAAATACCTTCCTGTTTATTTTAAACCCTGTCAAAGGGCTGTGTCTGACATTTCGACCCTGGCTGCATTGTTTTTTATCATGGAAAAATAAAAAAGACTCTTTCCTGTTTATTTTAAACCCTGTCAAAGGGCCGTGTCTGACATTTTGACCCTGGCTGCACTGTTTTTTATCATGGAAAAATAAAAAAGACTCAGGCAGGCAAGGTGAAAGTATTATGGAAGTGAGACCTCAAAAAATAAAAAAAAGGAGCTGGGAGGAAAAAAGTATCAACAATAATGCATATTCTCTTGAGAAATCCATACAATCACCTCGCAAAAAATAAAAAAAAGGAGCTGGGAGGAAAGAAGAATCAACAATAACGCATATTCTCTTGAGAAATCCATACAATCACCTCAAGAAATCCACAAAATTACCTTGAGTTGTCCCTGTCACACTTTTCCCAAGCGATATCAGGCTCATCTCTACTCCTGGCTGAAAGAACGGACTCAAGTGTGGTTGGACTCGATGATCTCAAAGGTCTTCTCCAACCTATACGAGTCAGCAAGGGAAGAACTAGAGGCAGGTTTCAGCTGCCCTACAGCACACGCTTGGTGCTGCCGTCTCGCTTGAGGGGAGTCACCTCTGGAAGTAAATGGTTTAGAATTATGAGTGTGGAGAATTTTGTGTGATTTCAAACAAGAATTCAAAGCCTAGAGAAATACTCAAAGCTGCATGTATGCAACCTTGAACTCCTGATGTCCCCCCCCCATTAGGATATTTTCTGAGGCACCGTGAAAAAAAGTTAGGTTAACTTCAGCTCAAAGCGTTTCCTTCCCTTCTTTGTGGTCAGCATCTGAGCAGAGATCAAGCTGAATGACTGACAACAGAAGCACTCAGGGGAGCACATTTAAAAAAAAAAAAAGGCAAAAAGAGAGCTCTTTTTGTCTTCCCTTTAAGCTAAATTTATAACTGTGTTGGAAAGAACAATCAAGAAATTCCTTTTGAGAAGACAGGGCAGGGAACTAGGGGAAAAAAAGGCTAGAGTATTTCTTTAAGGGCTTTTTTTTTCTTCTTCTTCCTCCAGTAATATCAGTATCAAAGAAACCAGTGTTGGATTTTTTTAAACACATGGAACCAGACTGATATTTGCCACTAGGCAAACTAGTCTTAACAAGAGCTGCAGATAAGTTTCACCTCCCAAAGTAGGAGTGGAAAGATTCTTCAGTTAATGGGATGTATCTTATAGGAGACCCTAGTCAAGCCTGATGACAAGCCATCGAAGATTTCTGTACAGACCTAAAACATTCCATATAAGAGCCCAGCTTCTTCCCTGCGACTGTTTGTCTGGTTACAAAAGAGAGGAGACTGCTGTTCAAAAACCCCCGACACATCACAGCCATGGTGCTTCCTTCTCCGGGCTTCAGCGATCCCGCTTCTCTGATTCAACCCTGGAAGAGAGACCTTGGGTTTCAAACACTCCAGAGAGCCCTGTGGCTGCTCCTGCAAATAGAACAGATGAACAAAAAGCCCTGTTTTTCAGATATTCCTCTGTTCCTCTGCAACAACAAATGCCCCGGGCTCGGTTCTGCCGTGAAAGCCCAGAGCACTCCAAGCTGCTTTCTTATTTACTTCAAGTATTTAGCAGATTAACAAACTAAGAGAGTATTAGCTGTATCTACATACCTGTTATAACTATCTCTGTGCCACTGTGTAGTGTAAAACAAGATGATATTAAATAAAATGGTACCCCAAGGGTACCAGCCTTCATTTGTCCCGTCCCCTTTTCCTGGAAACACGCCATGCGCATCACTGGTTTTTCCTTCCAGGTGTCACAGTTCCACCAGACGCTTTGCCTCCACCTATTTCTACGTGGCTGCAGGGCTAAAAGGCAGGAAGGGTTCAGATCAAAAGCCTCAGACTAACTGTTGGAACAGGCAGCGACGTGCTCCCATAATGGACCAATCCCATAAGTAGGAGGATGGGGAGAGGGTGCAAGAGGACAGAGGGTGAGCAAGGCCCCTGCTTTCAAGCCTGAAGCGCATGAGACAGTTCTGCTTCTGCTCCAGCCGGTCCATCTTTGAAGAAGGAACAAGTGCAGAAGGGAACGTCCGCGGGCCGAGTACAGAAAAGATCCGAGAGCGGCTCTGGGACCACGCTGAAGCAACATCAAGTCCTTGAAAGCCCCACTTCACTGCACAGGGCAAAAAGACGGAGGATATCCAGCAGACTTGAGGAGTTCAAAGTGCACCCTTCGCCAGCCCCTAGGTACCATCAACATGATGAGTGCACCACCAAAGTGCCAGGGAAGCTGGCGGAGGAGAACAAGGACTTCATTCTCACCAGCATAAACCAGGAAGAAGAGCACAATTATACCAAAGTCAATGAAGTTAAGACGAGAACAGATTCCGTCTCACTGAAGAAGGCATTTGGATAGATTACGCAGGATCCCTCACGATGTAGTATTTGGCCTTGGAGATGACACTGCAATTTCACCAGATGATTAAAAAGACTGAACCAGATACTACTTTAAAAGACACTAAAAAGATGCCCCTGCACCTGAATAGCACTAATGTTAGGGCTCAAGTAACATCAAAGGGAGAGACTAATTCCAACCTTGCTTTAACTAATTGAGAAAACATCCACCAGATGGTTTCATTAGGCGACCAAAGGTAGGAACCACCACACCAGCCGTCCCAACGTAACTTAATTAAACAAGAGATACGACTCCAACACGCTGCTCGGAGTCTCCGGGGAGAGTGACTGAGGAGGAAGAGGCCACGGAGGGCAGCAAACCCGAGTCATCTGCCCGACAGCCCATCGACATCGCAGATCGATGCGATTCCGGGAGACGGTAATGACTGCTTTGTGGTTTCCATATGGAACCACTGGAAGGCCTTCTAAAAGACATTAAGGTCTTTAAAGAGATACCGGGGCTCCGGGAAGATAACTTTAGACAAGCAATTGAGTTTATGGAGCAGAAAGAGTATTTATGATGAACTGCAACCAGGTAGCTCAGAAACAAATCAGGACATGAAAGCTGGGATTAAGGAAAAAAAAAAAAGATCCATGAGGATCAGGAAGAGCAGGAGAAGCCTTGGGATGTCATTATAGTCTTCCCTCCCCAGGGCACGGGTTGTTTTTGACAAAATCTAACTATAAACATTAATTTGTGCCCAAGAAGAAAGTTTCTTCCGTTCTCTGAACATGAACATTCTCGCTCTTTTGAAGATTAACACCCATATCGGACTGTCCTACTTCATCAAAAGGTTTTCGTAATTGCCTTCCAATTTTGTCGCTAAACCTGAGAAATACTGGTCAAATATACCCTTCTCTAAAAACTTCAGAGAGCAGAAAAACAGGTGAAAATTAAGGGACCGGATGATACCACTTCAAGATGAAAATCAAGCCAGGTCTTTTCAGCTGGTACCTAAAAATTCAGGAAAACGCTTCCAATCTGCAGCGTCTCCACAGCTGTAGGGACACTGATCCATTGACCCAAGCGCTGGCGCAGAGTTATAAGTGAAACTTGCATCGTGTAACTGATGCCATTAACCAAATAAACAGTTCCCCTCTTTGGCTGCAGGATAAGAATTACCTACAGATCTTTTGCTAGATCTCGCTACAACCAAATCCTTGGTGCAGGGCCTTGCATTAAGGCTGCACATTCAGACTGCCCAGAAACAGCAATTTCTCTTCCAAATCATTGCTAAGGAGGTTAGATAAGGTGTTACTGAAAAGCCCACAGTGTTTTCTCCATCACTGAATGCATTTTCTCACTCCATGTAAGACAGCACCTGAGGCATTGCAGAAATGTCAATATTAGTACCATAATTCAAAAGACGTCCCTCGCTCCCACCAAGAGAGGCTTCTCTGATAACCATCATCCTCTATTCATCTGATTCTGGGTGTTGTTCGTGGATCTCTAGCGGACCTGAACTCTGCCCATTTCAACTTTTAAAATCCACCCTCCACGAAGCAAAAAAAAAAAAGGAAAAGAGTGCAACAACTATGGCCTTTAAGAAAAAGAGCTATGGCAACTGGGACAGTTCCACAAAGAACAAAATGAATGCCCCTCCATATAAAATGGCATTTTTAAATACGGGAGATCCATTACGGGTCTAATTCTGATTAAAAAAAAAAAAAAAAAGTACACTTTAAAGCCAGCCCAGGCTGCGTGAATTCAAAGACAAGTATAGATCAGGTCTGAAAACAGAGCTCACCTTGTCTTTTCTGCTTCCAAAAGCATCCACACACACAACCGGATACGGACTACACCCTCCGCCGCACAGACCTCCTTAAGACCAAAAATTTTTCAAACTTCCCGAAGTTTGAAATATATCCTACTAACCCTAATGGGCCCCATTTTCCACTACTTAGAGCCCCGGATAGCAAGGCACGCGCAAAGTAACATCTAAGTGGACGAAAAGCTGTTACCGTGATTTGGCAGCATTTTACATCCACTTAAGCGCCAACTTCGCTCAGGCTTAAATGACTTTCTAGGTGCGAGGCAGGAAAAAAAAAATAAAATCAACTGCATTGAATACAGTTATGCCTGACTCAGAGAGGATTAAGTTTGAGCTGAATAAGCCCACTGTCTCTGCTTGGGCGGCAGAACTATTCCTGGTCACCCACCCACCCGCCTCGAGCACTCAGAGGCAGGCAGCTATGGGCAGAACACTAGAATAAATCCTGATTGGTATTGGACACGTTTCCAATAGGTGCAGATCTTCACCTGGTGACAAATAATCGTTGGGGTTTTTTTCTCCCCCACTGAATCATTGAATTTGAGAGAAATGCGTCATTTGTATCAGTTAAGGAAAAGAGAGCTTACGTGGGAGGGTGAGACCCCATCCTTCCACAGGATGCTACGACGGTAAAATAGACCAAGATGCCCCCAGAGTCTCACGGGACTCCACAACCCTCTGGAGCTGGCAAAACCAAGTCCATAAAACATGAATGAGATCCCAGTCAACCCGAGTCATTTAGCTTTTGCTGCCCTGAAGCTAATAAAGTCCAGAGTTCAAAAATACACACAGGAGACGAAAGGAATTTATCTTAACCTGCATATTCTGGGTGCAAGTGGGTGTTGAATCATTTTCTGCGAGATCTGGCACTCCGGAGAGCAGCTGCAAAACCAAATGAGAAGCGTGCCGACGCATGCAGCTCCTCCGTCCAGAGGTGGGACTAATCTTAACTAATAAAGCTATACAGGATTGCAGGAAAAGAGTTACAGCTCCACATAAAGTTTAAACTTATGACGCTCGATCTTTGCTGCACTTCACAGAGTAATTCATGTTAAAGTGCTAAATGCTACCCAGTCAGCACAGGGGCTTTTTGGTCAAATGGAGGAACGTGACTCCAGGGAAGCAAAAGATGCAACTCTGTGGGTGTGAGACACCCTGGAGTACCTTTGTCCTTTCTAAGCAAAGAATGCAAATAAAGAAGAAGGAATTTTGACTCCTGCTCGAACCAAGAGCACAGAAAGCTGCGACGCAACAAAACAAGGTACAAAGAGAATTAAACACACGACGTCAGAAAGACCAGAAAGGGAGAGCTCTGGGTATCTGCTTCCCAGGGACATTAAATACCCCCTTGTGCTCTCAAAACGACTGTCCTTCCACAGCGAGACACATTAACTGGTTCAGTGACTACTTCATTAATGATTTCTGCAGGTCTTCAGGACTTGGGAATTCTGCCTGCAATCACACTGAGCTGCAGAGCACAGGAATAACCAGCCAGATAGCTGTTATTTCAGATAATCTAGGCTAAGCACGCTGAAATAAGCAGTTCCATCAGCTGTACGGCTGTGCAAGATCAGAATCCGGCGTGGAGTGGAACAGAGCACATTTACTTTGAAAACCAATGTTTACCTTAAGCAGATGATTATTCTTAAACACAGGAAAATATATGGTGGCTTCGAAGCGTTTTGGATGATTGTTTTAAGCAAAGAATGAGTCATAACAGCTCAGAAGATGCGGCGCGGTTAGCACGACTCGGTTCCAACAGAAATTCCTCACGCGTGGACACAGGGATAAACTGACGATCGACAATCCCGGGGAAAATCTCTAAATCGAGCCACCACCATTCTTTTTAAAAGCAAAACCAGTGCAGACACAAAAGTTGCTGCATGGAATAAAAAGATGATATTGCTGAGTTCTACATAGGGATATCTGGAATAACATCACTTGCTGGTTTAACTATCAGACTTTCCGGCAGCTCCAGAAGATTTCTGAATAGTTTACTCTTGCTACACGGTTTCAGGGAGAAAAAAAAAGCTTCCCCGAAGCCAAGGAAGCAGACAAAGCAACCTGTCAGCAGCCTGTCCCCGCGTCTGCTGCACAGGCAGGCACCTCCGTGCCTGGCAACGCGCTTCGACACGCACACGGTCCCTCCTGATGCTTCCCCCGTTGGCAGCACCGGATCGAACGCTTTAAAACTCTGCTGCAAAAAGGCACCAGCAGCTCACGTCGGTAGGAGCAAGAGCACAGCAAAGCATGTCTGTTTTGGGGTATAAAATCCCTGTCTCGAAGGATTTGGAGCTCCACAGTTGGGTCCCCGAGCTCTGCCAGGTGACCCCAAGGCAGCTACTTGAGCGCTCCTTGTCTTGGCTTCTTCCTCCACAACAAGGCATAAAAATATTTGGGAGAATGCACTTTCCCCAAATAAACGTGTCTTACAAATGCAAGGAATGGTGGCGCTAATTAATCATATTGGAAGGGACCTTAAAGATCACCCAGCTCCAACCCCCCTGCCATCACGGGCAGGGACATCCCCCATTAGATCAGGTTGCCCATCAAAAAAATGGCATTTATGCAACCAAAAAGGAGTTCCCATCCTAAACCAGAAAGGCACCAGCAGCTCTCCAGAGTTGCTGAATTCAAAAAAATAAGAACTAAAAAATTCAAAACCCCACTCAAAGAGGCTTTCGAAACTTGAGAACAAGAAAGGAAAAAAAAAAAAGGTAGTAGGAGATTATTTAGGAAGAACAGAGAGAATACTATAAATACCTTAGAGAAAAATTTCAAAAATATCTCTTTCCGTACCAGCACAGTCTAAAAAAGAACACTGTCTTGCACTTTAAATTCTTAATGACTTAAGTGACCGGATACCCAAACTTTTCTTCTGGTTTTCAGCACAACAGCTAAAGGTAAAAAAAGCATCTCGGTTTCTGGGCAAAGATCCGAAAACGCGGTGCAACGGTCAATATTTTTGGTTCAACTGCTCTCTAACCTGTCTCTATGCCTGCTTCAACTTGAGAGCACGCAAAGATGGTCCCGTAAGGTCCTCAAGAAATAACAGAGGAGTCCTCTTTGCACATCAGAATCTCAAAAAGTTCAAGTCTTCGCAAGCACCTTGGGATCCGAGAATAATAAAAGTGACAAACGCTTATTTAAGCCTTGACCCAGCAGCATTTGAATGGAAGCCTCGAAAATTACACCCATATATGTAAGACCAAATAATAACTACGAGCATAATTCTGTCTCCTTCCCAGTCCCCCAGGCATTCAGCACTCCAGGAGAGCTCCGGCAAAGCTCCAAAGTGCATTTACCCTCCGGCTGGAATGTTCCCCCAGAGAGCAGTCAGTTCTCCTGCAGCACCGAGCTCTTCCGAAAGGCAAGAAGGGGATGGTTTATGGGCTCAAACACACAATTACGAGTATTCTGCAAGGGGAAACAACTATTGGGAAACACCCTCCAGGCAAGAACGGTCCTGGAGCTGGCCAAATCCCAGTAATATTCACAATCCTCCCCCAGCTTCAAGACCTTTTCTTTTTTTTCCTATTAGTCCAAATCTCAGAGTAATGAATTTTTTTAAAGTATCAAGCCCCTATTACAGTGATAGCTGGAGTTTTGAAATACGGAGAAAATTAGCACAAAGTTACAAGGAAAAAAAAAAACAAACCTAAAAATCAAGGTTCAAATAAATGCCTAGCAACTTTTAATATTTGCAGTAATAGGATTTGGTGCAGTAATTTATAATTTTTGTACAAGCAACAGCTAAGATTAATGTTGTAGTTATTATATGCAATAATTATAGGCTTTTTAGAAGCTGCCTGGCTGGAGGGACACTGCCTGTTTGTACAAAAGATAATTATGGAACAAATTTAATTTTCCCATTCCCCTAGTTAGGCTGCTGCTGTAGATAAACACATACCTCATTTTCAAGTGCTTGTTCCTTATCACTGTCTTTGAAGTGTCACAACCCTCATCAAAAACGGAATTTTCATGCACTGCCCAGATATAGACCAGTTTATCTAGGTACTTACACAACTCCCATCCTTGGCGTTACTTTAGTATTTTATAGCCTGGAAATCACTGAGACAAGAGGGCTGCTCCTTTCCTAACACGGCAGCGCCCATGTCCAGCTCTGCTGTGGGCATCAGGACGGGCTGGCACCGCCAACCCCTGCCGCTCTGCAGGGAAATATTTATTTCTGAGAAGGGAAATACAGCTGCTCATGGAACCCTGACAGGATCCCACCTCCAAGGCTGGGCACGCCACGGCTTTCTGTCTCCCAACAGACAAACCACCCGAGCTTCGCTTTCCTTAGGTTGCAGAATGCTTTCCATTGTGTCAACACCAGTGGTTTGGTTTTGGAGCAGCTGGATGGATTTTGAAGCAATTCCAAATGGTTTTCATCTTCAGCATGTTAGCTCAGTCCTCTGAGTGGTTTTGGCACGAGCAGAGCAGCTTGTTTCCAGTTTAGCTCTGGAAGTTCTCTTCCAAAGACTCTGCAGCACTTAACGGGGCTGTGACCTTCCAAGCCAGCTCGCAAGCAGTGCCCTGATGCCCTCCAGCAAGCCTCAAATCCTTTTCTCTCTGCAAATCTGGAATCCTGCTGGCCGTGAAAAGCTTGGCCCCAGAGATCAGACTGGACGTTATGTCAGGTGATATTACATATATCTCACTTCAAGCAATATATGGAGCTTTGACACCAACTACTCCAACCTACTGACCTGCTCCTACTACAACCGCTCACCTGCCAGTACCGCCTTTAAGCCCAAACCACAGTGGGACCAAGAGCAACACAGCAGGAAAATGCAGTTCTGAGCATCCACGCACCTTCATCTGCCAGGAGAGCGAGCTACGACGTTCCAGCTGGCTCCAGAAGGGCCCAGAGCACTCGCTGTGTTCGGGTCTTCCGTTCACCCAACGCGCCCCAGGGACGCCTGCCCGGGAGGTCTTGGAAACACGGTTTATAACCCAGAAGAACCTCAAAGGAAAGAAGCTGCTGCGCTGTTTACGTGGTCTGCTCGATCCCTCTCCAGCATTTTCCCTTACGCTCTTCTCAAGCCAGAGTTTTGCCATTAATTTTCTGGATTAAAAGCCGGATGAGGCTTTCAGCCCAGAACTCTGCTGGCTGCTACCTGCTAGAAGAAAAGCCTTCAAACATCCCTCTCGCTGCTACACAATTAATTTCTCTTCCCGCAGGCTTTCAGAGTCTATTGAATTTTACTTTTTTTCCCCTCTGCTGACTCTTCCGCCCTCTCTAGAAAGTGTTGCTTAGAAGTTAACAGGCAGAAAAAGAATTAATGAGATGAACACAAAAGAGACTCCAAACGGTTTCCTCATTCAGAGTAAACTCCATCCCGCACAGGGTTGCCCATTTCCTGCAGTCAAAATCAATTGTTAGTAAAAACAGAGCCTTCGAAACCAGTAGTTTCCCACTATCTTATTTTTTGTGTCAAAATATTTACTTTCCTTTTATTCCCCCCCTTCCCAGTACTGTCACCCCTAATTCTGCCCCTCAAACCTGACGCCGCGCAGCGAGCTACAACCAGGAATTCACATTTACAGCCTGTGCTCCTGTAACAAAATTCACCTCTTTGAGCTCGATCTTCCTTCAGCCTTGTTGGTTTATACCCACGACCTGCCAGTAACTTGATTTCATCCCCAAGACGTTTAATCCCACATTCTGGATCCCACCCCCTCTGCAAAACGCACGCGACGTTTCTCATTTTTTATTTATTTTGATTATTCAGTCCCGGTGCCAAGGGCTGTTCTCACTAAATTTCTACACTGCCAACATAGCGAGAGAGTCGTTCAAAATTCCATCCCCACTCATTTTTGGAATACAAATACAAATAACTCGGACAATTTGGGAGGGTGCAGGCGAACCTCATGAGCAGCTACAGAAGAGTTAATCACGACTTTCCCTCCACGGCTTTTCCTCCCAGAACATCTGCTCCTAGGAAGTGCACGCAGCACCAAACCCCATTTTTTTTGCAGGGTTGTTTCTTTCTTTGTTTGCCTTCCTGGACCCACCACGGCAGAGCAGAGCTACAGCAGACTTCCCCTTCTGAAGGCTGTTCCATGTACAGTTATCCTTGAATTTATTTTAAATAACATGCATTCAGGACTAGGTTCTAAATTGGTCCTTCAAGTTAAGAAATCTATAATTTGGCGCTTGTTCGCAGGAAGATAAAGAACATTAAAGCAGCTGGCAAGTACAAAAACTCAAGAACAAAACTAGTCTCGATATCAAAACCGCATTTCAGTATAATGGACCATATAATTAATCCATGAACGAGATGACAAAGTCCCTAATCATAGAGAGAGTCAGCTGTTTCTTTGTCGATTTGGTTACTAACTCAACTGTTTCATTTAATACTCTGAGTTAATGAGGGGTCTCACATCCTAACAAGCTGAACATTAGTGGATTTCTACAACGAATGGGAGAACCTCAGAAGGTTTAGTGCCAAACAGAAGCAGTAATTATTAAAATCAAAAGGTGATGACGATGTTGGGAGTTTATACGAGTTCACAGAGGGTTCAAAACACAAATCATTACCTTGGAAGTTCATTTTAGTCTGAGATTTATTTACTGAGAGGACAAGACTCATTAGAAACCGATTTCAGCATAGTGAAAGAAAGCTCATGCGAGAAGGGAAAATCCCTTCCTGGCAAAACACCTGCTATCAAGCAAAAACTTTTCAGCAAAGGTCTTGGCGTGTTTCTTTTTCTCAGCCCATGATAAGTCTTGTGACAGAACTGACTCCCACAACGCCTGATGACCTGGCCTTAGCAGAATGTCGTTTAGCATTCCCAATTAAAAGCTCCTTCTGGAACATCAATCTGCATAATCCCACCGGATATCATCAATTCTCCATTCCCCCAGAGCCACTTTCCCCTCATGGTTCAGCTTTACACCCGAATACCTTTCCATTTCCACTATGGCCTTTGCTTCCCCACTTTCCTCCTCCTTTAATTGCCGGTCACGAGCTGGGGGCAGCTGCTGCCGTTTGCGATGCAAAAAGTCGACAATTTACACGTCTCTTTGCTCAGAAAAATAAACCAGCGAAAATGCGTGGCAGTGTGGAACGAAAACCTCAAATAAAGGATATGGACAGCTGTCCTTGCGACGTGTTGTTATTTAGGATGTTCTAAAACATCATTAGTTTAATTGCATATATATTTAAATGGAGTGTTTCAACGGTTATTCTGAATGTACAGCTAGTTGGAGGAAATTAACACAATCTATTTAATTCAAAAGGCTCTGGAATGAGTAAATCAACATCATTTACAAATTATATTATAGCACTTGTAACAATTTATGTCATTGAATTCACGACTGCTGTAGGGAGCAGTCTGCTTGCAAATGTTTCGGGAAAGAGCTGGCTTAGGACTCCGGCAGCGTAGAGAATGCCGTGCAAATTCTCACGACAAATAAGCCTATGGCCTTCCCCTGCTCAAAACCCATCGTTAATTCTGAGAGTTTTGGGGGCTGGCATTTAAATAACGCTCTGCTTTTAAAAGGGTAAAAGAATACAGAAAAAGTAAATCTAATAAGCACACCCCTCCCATAAATGTGTATTTGCTATAGTTTCCACTTTTTGGTTATATTCGGAGTAACTTTGAGCATAAGAACTCAAGGTTGTGTCTATGGGCTTCTCAACCACCAAAAAAAAATCCTGGTGCAGAAAATCCCTTCAGAGTCCCCTTTGTCGCTGCTGAGGATGATTTTGTTTGATTTCTACAGATTCAAACTAGGCATCTCCTCCAGCCCCCTAATCCTTCGGTTACTTCACGGCAACTGCAGAGTAAACTCACCCACACGCACAAAATATGAAGATTTAAAAAAAAATAAAAAATTCCTGCATATTTCTTGTCTCAATGCTTGGAAAACAAGAACAAATATCGCTGTGTAACGGGGATAGGACGCATCACTGCTTTGTTTTCTGCCCATTTGTGGGATAACCCAAAACTTACAGTGAAAAAGCCACTTAAAAAGACACACAAGCTAAATAATATTTTTCCAGCCAGCTACATAGCCATGAGTCATTGTCGGCATTTTTGTGTCTGATACAGCTCTCCAAAAATCAACCGAGAGAACAACAACCCAGTTTAGGTGTTCTCCTGCAACATTTGAATGCTTAGATGATGCTTTGTGGCCAAAGCTGCCAATTTTAGGCACCAAGGGCAGGTTTTACTTAGAGACGGATATCGTGGACGCCGTTAGAAGTCAGAAGGAGCACAGACGAGCTGAGAGCAAAGGGCTGCCTTTCCGAAGGACCAAGGACACGTTCCCAGTCCTGGCAGCCACACGGGGTCTAGATCCAGCTTCACAAACCAAGCACATCTCTTTATGCAGAAGAAGCCAAAGCGCGGACAAGACCTGCTCGACACCAGTTTTAGTAATGGAAGTAGCCCTCAGTCCCTGCCGACCCCCCAGCGCAAAAAAGACTCCGTTAGGACACCCAAATCCTGCCGCGGCCATTGGGACAAGCCGACATCGGCAGCAAACGGCTCATCTGATTTTGCCTGATGGATGTCTTATTTTACATCCTTGAGCATCCCTAATGGTTTGCGAAACAAGAGTAAACAACATAATGGATCAAAGCTGGTATAAGCTGCTCTCCAGAGACTTAATTTAGATAATAAGATAAAATAAGTTATGACAATTTAAAAAAACAAAACCACCAATAAATCCAAAAAATCGGGTACAGAAGCAAGATAGATATTTGCCAAAAAAGGGGCTCACAAAGCCTTGCCCCTCTGGTACCCCACTGTCAATAGTGATCAATCTCAAATCTTAATTCTCCTTGCACAGCTGGTGGGCCAACTGAAATCAATAATATTATTAATTCTTTTAAAATGCAGGCATACGTTAGAGGATCTTTGCGGGGCCGGACCTGACAGAGGGAAGCTGCACATATTACGTGGAGCTCCACAAAGTAAGGTGACTGCGCCACGTCGGCAAATTTCTGCCTGAAGTATTCTATAGCCTGATTATTTTACATATGACTTGAGGTAATTGAAGCTGTTTTAAATTAATTTAAATGGAAGCAAGGCCTTCTTTTAAAATCATATAAAATTGTTAGCTATAAAAAAGACCGCACAAGTAAATCACAACTTGGGTTCAAAACGGCCGTAGGTTCCCAATGTTTAATTAGAAATATTAATCTTTTGGATTCTTAGGAAAACTATGGGAAACAAAGACCATTAATCTGGTTTTGTGCTGTCCTACACTGGTCACCCACTTACACGGTAAGAAAATGTGTGTTAACTCAGCTATTTTTCTGTTATCATAATTTTAGAGAGTGGTTATTTATTCCAACAGACTTATTTTTACAGAAAATATAAATTACATTAATAGATGTGCTCTTAATCGCTCTGAAGAGAAAAAGAATGGGGGAAAAAGGGAGAAAAAAGGAGGAGAAAAGGAAAAGTCATGATCCAAAGAGCAGGAGGGCCAATGGGAGAAGATTTCACCGGGCTTGGGCACCAGCCCAAACCCAGGGCTGTTCCCTCGGTTCTATCATCCTTGCCCTGAAGAGGTACCCGAATTCTGCTGGAGCCAGCCGGAGCAGAGAGAAGGTAGGAAAATTCTTTAAAATCCACTTGAATGAGGCACTCCAAAGAAGAAATGAATAAAGCAAAGACTTGTTTTTATTTTTTTTCTTTAATTTTAAAGCCTAACATGTAAGAAGCCATTCTTGTCCAACTGACCACCAGAAACCAGCTCTAACTGGAGGAGCAACACGATGGTTGTGTGTGGACACCCCTCGAAACCAGCCCCTGATGATCACCATCCGTTCCTCCCTTCCGTACCCTGGGAAACACGATCAGTCGACGAAACCACATCCAGTTCTCACCCGTCAAGCAGGGCCCCGTTTCGATTGAGGGATCAAACAGAGAAGGGCAAAAGACTCAAGTCAGTGAAACTCCCCCAAATTAGTGGAAAACACAAAACCACGACAGCCTCAGCACGGATCTGCCACCAGCTGGCATCTCCTGAGGAACCCACCTCTCTGTGTCTGGGGGCGAAAGGGCTCTGAACGGAAGAGCTGATGGAGTGGCCATTAAAAAGCCAGCAGGTGCCAACCGCCGCCGCGCTGCGGTAGCAGAGATAACCCTAATCTGTCTCGGCATTAGCCTAAGAAATGACAGCGACAGTTGTACGATCTGTTGATTTATTTTCAATAGCCACTACTGCACCAGCAGGCAAAGCAAACTACTGAGTTTTTCAAGCAAAAAGCGGGAGGATGGCGGGGGCAGGAAGGGGGGAAAAAAAAGGAAAACTTTTTTTTAATAGCAGTTAAATGTCACCATATTAATTCTTGCAGGGCTGAGAACACCCTGCAGGCTTAACCTTTAGGATTACTTAATTCCTGAAAGCAATAGCAGCCCTCTGCGTCTGCCAGATAACCAGGAGAATGAAATCCTCGTTTATACATTTAGCAACAAGACAGACCGCTGAGCGCTTTGGGGTTGGTTCCGATACCACCCTGCCCCAAGCTTGCTCACCGATGAACCCAAAAAGCAAGAGGAACGATGAGCACAAACAATGCCCCAAAGAAGAGTTGATGAAACTTGAGTAGTCTGGTCTACTACCTTGAAACCTTGAGTAGCCTGATCTAGTTGAGAGGCACCCCTGCCCATGACAAAGAGGTTGGATTAGATGATCTCTAAGGTCCCTTCCAACTTTGGCCAGTCTATGAAATTAATAATCCATGAAACCTGAGGTCACTGAGAGTCGCCACTATCAGTGAATACAAGAACAGGAACTTTGATACTGACGTCTGCGCTGAATAACTCCGGCCCGAGAACACTGTGGTCCAGTACTCGGTCTCCAACACACATCAGTGTCACCTCTAATCACTCTGATCCCAGCTGATGGAGCCAAGATCTCTGCCTTACTTCTCCCTGTCAGACTGACTCAACCGGACGCTTTGCCCTGTGCGCCTTGTTTGCCAACAGAACGGCCAGAAAAGCCCGCGGCAAACAACAGTGGGGATTAGCATAAATTGCTCCCTCAAGTTCGCTTCTCAACAGGTTGCTGGGAGGAAACGCGCCAGATGCTCAACTAATGCTAAGTTAGATCCCATTTATACAGCCAGACACCTGCTTTATTACGCTTTAATATTTCTTCAGGTGGAGCGTACTGGAAAAGGTCATTACTAACCCCGGCATCAAACTCCTGCCACGTGTAAACCAGCGTAGCTTCAAGGTGTCTTTCTGCTTGCACCGGTTTGTGATGGCTACCGCTAATTAAACATCTCCCCAACAGCAGCTAATCAATGCTCAGAAAGACACTCGAGTCACACGATACTCCTGCTTTGTAGGATCTCTGGCACCAGATCAACCACGCCGTATTTTGCCTCTTGCTGCACTAAAAACACCGACTGAGCCAACGGGGCAGCTCTGGGGTACGTATGAATTTTAAGCCGTTCCCTTTTAAAAGCCATCACTTCATTTTTCCTTTGCGCGTCTGTTCACAGCACACACTCTCTAACTGCAGTATGAAGAAGCATAATTCAAACTCAAAGTTACCAAGCTGCCCTCGTTCTTACTGCAACGAAGACTTGCCTGTTCCTTGAACTGCCAAATTTCTTTCTTATGGATATTAGTATAGACTGTATTAAAAAAAAACACAACAAAAAACAGAAAAAATCCAGGTAGAAATAGTTCGAGAGGACACTGCACTGGGTAACCATGTCAACACATCGCTGTAGGTTACCCCTACCAGCACAGCTCTGCTGAAGGACACACGTGGATGTGATCGCAGGGGAAAAACCACATCAACCAGGCTTTGCAAGGAAAAGATACATTCAGCCTGTGACACAGTAAGTTCAGTTAGAAGCTGGAAGTTTCACACACAGAGAAAATGCTGCTGCCTGGAGTAGTTTTTGCTGTCGGACCAGCATGAGTCAAGGAGATGTGACTGGGACAAAGACCACAACGGGTCCTGGGCACTGAGAAAATTTGGTCTCAGTGATGTTAGATGGGTTGAAGTTGCCAAATGAGGCAGAGAGAGCAGTGCCAGTTTAGAATTGCATATCTCCTGTAAATCATCCCAATCCTTTCAACAGGCAGGAGCTAAACGTTGCCCGTTAATCCTCGCTCCCTCATTTGCACCAGCAGGACACTTAAATCCACGCTATGGTGATCCAAAACCAACGCGCAGATCGTAAAACGCAGATGCAAAACTAGCTTGTTGTCTGCCAGAAAATACTTCAGAATCCCAATGTGGTTGTGTATTAGAGGACTCGACCAGTATTCCAAGCAAAAAACCTGATAACTTGGAGCTATACAGAGAACACAGAGGAACAGAGACAGCTTCGTATCAGCTACCACACCCCGTACCCTATTAAACCATCCAAAGAGCTGCCCCGATGGCCCAAAGGGGTCAGGAAAAGAGATTACAGACACATTTTTGCCTTTTTCCTAGTAACACTGAATTCCCCGAGGGCTGAACAGATGAGCAGCCGCTGCTGCTCCCCAGCCCTAAGTCATTATAGCGCTGCCCTAGAGCAAAGGCATGATTTGTTACTCTCACTCACCGGTGTAAGAAATAGCCGAGATTTAATCCTAAACTGAAATTAAGAAGCGATTGAACTCAGCCAGATGTCAGTGTGACAGCAGAACAGATACAACCTACAGTGCAATGCTATTTTAGAAGAATTTTACACAGCAGCTACACACACAAGCCTAATACCTACAGAGCTGCACGTGTGCAGCAGCACCTTCACTAACACGTTGTATTTGCACCAGTAGCTGGCTGCAGAAGCGAGGATACGCATCTCCACGTGCTTTTGTAGCACGTACACCCACATACTTAAGTCACACACACTCATTTCTTAAGAGTTCTGCACCCATAACTTACGACCACTTGCAAGGGTAACTGATTTTTTCGAGGCTGTTTTGTCTTTTTAAAAACTCATTCTGGTGATGCAGGGAGTTGACTTACTACAAGCAGGCTGCGGTGTGAAGAGACCATTTGACTTTCTACTTCGAGATTCTGGTGGTTTTTTTTTTTTGCAAAGGAGCTGCTTCCACAATTTTGTTGATTACTGTGGCAAAAAAAGAAACATTTGATCTATGATAAACACTATACAGAAGACAGATTTTTCTTTTGCGCTTTTTGGTCTTTTTAAATGCTAAATGACTGAATCGGGGCCCTCTCATGAAGCGGCTGCCTGTCCCATCTTTCTGATTTATTGCTCTTATATGACAAGATTGAAATCTCTAAATGTTTTCATAAGTCAAAGAGTCTCATTAGGAGTTATCAACAGCAAACTTGAAAAGGTGGGTTATTTTGGTGCTCGCTCTTTGAAAGACAGATCAGTGTTTAGCAATGACTGGTTTTTTTCCCAATTGTCTTTGGGGAAATGTGTTTCTTTTATTACAGACAGCGTATCTATATTCATCCATAACTGCTTGGAGAATCAGCATAATATTCCCTTCCCTCCATTATCTTTTCTTAATAACTTTTTCCTGCTTAGCTATTTTTTATTTTTCTTAGTTTAATATTCTCTCTGGACGGTAAGAAATATTATCCTTGAATAATGACTACGATTTACTGACTTTGTCCCTTTATCCTTGACTCATTTGCTGGTCCTGCTGGATTTTACTCCTGGTATTTTCCCTGAATGTTTGTCTAGTTCTGGGGAAAACTTCACCGCTCCCAGGGCTGCGCAGGGACTGACCCCAGCTCCACGTCCTTTATCAAGCTGAGCATCCTCTGAGGATGAAAGAGGGTTCAATGGAAGAGTCTCCATGGGAGACTGCTCAACCTGCCGAGAAACCAAGGATCCAAGGGGAGGGAAAAATCACAATTCAAGGCAGTAACAAGTATCCTAGCGGCATGGTGCTGCTTTTCCTTGAGATCCCTCCCAAGCTGAGTCACAACCTCCAGGTACCAGAGGGGACACGGGCAGGGCTGTAGGTTGGGGACAAGGGTTCGGATGGGAAAGCCCAAAGTCCAGCTGTGCTGCTCTCAGGCTGGCTCTGCTGAACTCTTGTCACGTTTCAAGGTCAAACAACCCGACAGCTTCTTTATACACACGCAGGGATTTATCATAAGCATGCAAAAGCGATTATTTCTCACCCGAGTGGGGAAAAATCCAGGTAAAAAGGTGGAAGATGCTGGTCCAGAAGCTCAAATCCGCAGTCACCAGGAGACACACGTTCAATTTCCATTCAAGCCAGAGACTTCTAGACGGATAAGGAGTAAAGCTAATTGAGGACAGTTGGAAAACTGGACGGCAACCTCCCAGCTTTGAGCCTTGAAAAGATCCTTGCAGCTTGCCCGCGCTAGAACCAAGCTGCAAAACGGGATCTGTGCCCCATTCCCAGCTCGTGCTTTGCCCAGGTTTTCTGTTCAGGCTCTGAAGATCTTCCAGGAAGGGAGGGACTCGCCTTTCCCAGGTACTGCAACGCAAACTGAAATTACCAGGTATCAGTTGCTCGCTGCCACGAACGTGGGAGCAGCGAAGCGACCACGTGGGAAGCAGTTCAGGGCACGTTTCTGGTCTGCGTGAGCCGCACATCAGCGAGTGTCAAGCCGCAACTTTGCATCTTTTCCCAACTCACTTCAAGGAAGCGCAGCCTCCCATATCGTGAATCTCTCGAGATTTAACCAGAGGTGTTTTTTCACATCTTAAAAAAGAAGCATCTGCATTTCTGACATTTCCTTTCACCCCAAAGCGCCACCTTTCTGGACGGGGCAAGCAAAAGGGAAGAAATTATGTGCTCAGACATTAAAGGTAGAGATTTTTAGGGAATGAAAGACTGCAAGAATGAAAACACCAGCTTCAGCGTCTGGCATAGACCCTGCTTGGAGTAAGGAAAAAAGGAAACAAATAAAATAACCCTTGGTTATATCAAGGCAAATTATGGGAAAAAAGGAAAATTAAATATATTCGAGATGCTCTTACGGACAGTGCGGTGTTTGAGCAGCACTGGATGAGCTGTGCCTACAGTGCACATGGAGAAGGGGTTATTCAGTGATTTCTTAGTACCCAGACAAAGACCAGGTAAACTCAGACTATGGCCAAGTGCCAGATATCAACAGGCAGTGGAATGCCAGCAGCTTCCTCATCAGTGGAATGTAAGTTCTGGAAGTCACACTGAGCATCCGCGCAAAGTAGACTCCTGGAGTTAACGAGGAAGCAAGATGATAGAAGATTCAAGGTGTTCCTAGGGGAAAAAAAAGCCTTTAGAGGGAAGGTACTGGAACGTTTGCCCTGTCCCTGCTACACTGGATATGGCAACAGCAGGTGGGAAATCAGGTCTGTGCTGTCTAAAGAAAAAAGCACAAAAGAGAAATCTGGCTTTTGCAGCACACGCTTCCTCATCTGAGACAAGATACGAGCTGAAGTGTATCCAGTGTGACTGTCCAGAGATGTCAGAGGCTGAGCTATGAGCATATGAGAAAACAGCTCGTAGCCAAAACATAACAGCTCCAAAAGTAGATGTCAGAACAGCTAAAGACAAGCTGTAAGACTAAACAGAAGCAATGGCATAGAAGATCTTTAAACATCTTCCTTGGGCCTGAGCGCAGTGTAATTCCCTCAGGGGGTAAAAAATAATTCTGTTTTCACCAACATATTCTTAAGGGCACCAGTTCTCAAAGAGAGGGTGCAATGAAAAGGATAAAAGTTTAATGCATTAAGTAAGTCAGCCAAGAACAGTCTACGGCTACTTACAATATTTATGATAATTCATCTGAAAAAAGGATAATTCAGAGGAGAACTGATGAGGCACTGATCACCTCTCCAGGATACAAGGGAATAAACAATAGCGGAATATTCTCATTTATCTTAGTGTATTTACCGTGGTCTCATTTTCAGCAGAGAGTATGGAAAATACGCTACCTAATCTAATTACTCTAATTAACTTCTACTAACAGATACGATTAACCTTAAGGAAAAAGGTTAAAAAAAAAATCTCTTCAAAGCACACTAGCCATGTTTCTTGCATTTTTCCATTCTGCATCGAGAAGGCAAACGATAAGACAGTTAACCTCTAAGATCTGGTGAAGGAGGCTCTATGGAGTGAAAACCTTGTGTGCCGAGAGCCCCCGTAGTCCATGAAGAGGTCACACAAAAAGAACTAACATTTGGGGTCTACAAGAGAAGTTATCCCAAGGCAGGTGCTCCTGTGTGCTATTCCCAGTGAATTCCGATTGAAAAAAAATCAAGATAATTCTACTTGTAATTCAGACCACACCTTTACCTTCATCTTCATCTTCCTCACCGGTTCGTCGGGGTGCATAAGCCAAGTCAAGGGGCAGTGTTCCAAAAACATTATTCGGGCAGGTGACAAGTTGCTCACTGAGCCAAGTGCTCTGCATTCGACGTGCCAGAAGCGGCAAGAAACAACCGTGCGAGGTTTTCTTGGTGCGCGGCGTAAATGTTTTTTTTTCCCAAAGGCAAATAAAGAGCAAAAGCAAATGGCACAGCCCAGATGCAGGAACCATTCCTCCAGCCAGCACCAAAAGCTGAGCTCCGAAGGGATGCTGATGCAGAGCCTTCCCATCTGCAATCAGGAGAATCATAGCAGGAAGAAAAACTTGTGCGGTCGAGAGTATCCTTTACGGCTGTAGCGTGGCTCAGAGGATGAAAGAAAACAGGCAGAAATTAGATAGATACGATTTATCTGCTGCCACAGAAAATTGGTAGATAGGAGCTTTCGAGTAAGGCGGCTCCAAATATTAATTAACCCAGAACATCCGCAACCAAAGAACAGAAGACGATAAACAAAACAAAGGTAGTCTTGGCCTCCCGACTATTAAATAAGTACAGTTCTTATCAAAACCTGCTAAGTTTATCAGCTGAAGCCTACACGTTATCATCGCTTCTATCGGAAATTGAGTAGATGCTTCCGAGCGGTTGTGTCTGTCCACAGAGCAACAGGACTGCGACACTATTTTATTCCTAAAGCTTCTTCAGCGTTATCTCTTGCCAGTTTAATTGCGCTTATTATTTATTAAAATCCCCAATTCTAAAAGTCATGTGACGACGTCAAAAGCACCACATTTTTAAGCCTCCCAGCTACAGAACGAAAAGTGCAAAAATATCTCCTAAAGGGCTCCACATTTATTTTTCATGATTTCTGGGGGACAAGGGAAAGGGAAGATGATTTATGATTTTTCAATGCTTAAGTTGTCACAGCTGCTTCACTTTCCTCTGTTATTTGGTAACAAAATTGAGCGATTCATTCTTAACGCATGAATAGAACACGAATTTTCATGTTCTGCTCTATAATACAAGGAGACAGGCTCAGAAAAGGAACCAAAAAAACCTTCCACCAAACATTTAAGGTGTTCTGACCTGACTGTCGGTATTCTGCCCTTGCGTGATGGGGGAGGACCAAGAGCCAGCCTGGGTAAGACGAGGATCAAGCTGTCACCACACACACTGCTCTGGAATACAATGGAAAAAACTAAAATAAAATAAAAACCAAAGCTATCCCAGCTGAGCTCCTGGCCTCTGGTGCAAAGCAGATCTGCTCTAGAAAAATAACTCGTCTCCTCCTGTCACTTTGGTGAATTGTATTTCCCCTGGATCTGCCTGTACAACCAGCTAACGAGCACAGCTCTCCCAGTCCTTCCCCACCGAAAACCGCGGCGACTTCCTTTTCAGTGTGGAGCCCAGCCCGTAAATTCGCCCTCAACGTGAAGAGGTTTGCAGAAGCGCTATCACAGCGCAGGGTCGGGGTAGAAAAGCCCTGCAAAGCACTGGCTCATTTGCCGAGTCAGCCAGAAGCTCAGTAAAAGCAGAGATGTCCATTTAGTTGGGCTTCCCTGCCGTAATTTCCTTAGCTGGGCGCTATTTGGATTATTTATACGGATTAAAGGTGCATCATACACCCACGGCCACGCAGTGCCTACGGCTTCTGCTTCATCAAACCCGCTTCTTCGCTTTAATACTCTCTGTCCTCTCCGGCAGTGACAATGTCAAGTCTGAGTAATGAAAAAAAAAAAGGAGAGAAGCCCCACAAAGAGGGACACCCGTGGCGCCGGCTACCTGTCCTCGCCCACGCACCGCTTTCGGTTCTCACGTCGGGGTACGGACCAGGTTCACAACTCCTGCTCCAGCAAAGCACTTAACTTCTAACCCACTGGGACCAAGCGAGCGAGCGATGCCGGTTTGCTAAACTCATTTCTGTGCCCCACAACACAAAATCTGTGGAGAGGGTCATGTTGACCTTTTTTTGCTACCGTTCACAGCGTGCAAAGTCCAACAAAGACAGAAAACCAGGCTAGCTAGGGGCCAAAAAGTCACTTCCAGCTACACAAGGACACGCATACCCAAAGGTACCGGAAGGTTCCTTTCTGAGAAGTCTCCTGCCCCCTTTTCAAAATGCTTGTCGCCATCAGAATTAGGATCCAAGACTACAGCCCATCGGTGCTCAGGTCTGACTGCCATAGCAACCTGGCTGGTCCTGACTGCAGAAATTCAGGTGCAGCTCCAAAGAAAAGCTGGAAGAACAGTTTCCAACTGCGATTTCACGTCGTCTGCAGGTCCTGGCAATCTGCACAGACATCTTTTGGATCTGTAAGCAGAGCAAATTTGATCTGGGAGTCTTGGAGAGAGCGAGCAAAATTTACGGCGCTCCCCAGGTCATTTATTTTTCATAGCATCATTTTTCTGACCGTAACTAGGTTTTAAATGGCAACAGCAGAGAGCCAGGGAGGTTTCTAAATTAAAATGAAAAAGCCCCATGGTTTCTTTCTCCTTCGCTGAATAAACATATTTAAAAGTAGAAGAACTGAGTTAGAAATCACTGGTAACAAAGAATTTTCATCACAACTTATCTGTGGTAGCCCCCAAACATCATGACACCATCTGTACTTTTCCGATTTCAGAAAGCAGCCACGAGTAACAGCATTTGATTGTCCGTAGGAGTTGGGAGGAGGAGGACTCAACACTATTCCACCACCCAACTTTTTTATAAAGGTCAAGAAGCCTCATTCCGATCCTCCTCGCGCACCCGTATAAACTGTCTCCCAGTACAAGCTCTACTGGGAATTAAACTGCTGCGGATATACAAGGGCTGAGCAGCCACCTTGCTCGGCTCCACAGGAGAAGGAGCCTGATGGTGGCAAGAGATGATCTAAATTTTCACTGAGAACACAGAGACCCGCTTCCCCTCCTCTGTGTCACGTATTCCTGCCTCAGGTCTTGCAGACCCTCTAAAATTCACTATTACATGCACTACAAAGCATACTCTCTTCATAGGTTTGCTAGTAATATATTTTTCAAAACCCTTGACTAAACTTGGAGGTAAAACTTTCCTTGTGTCTATCCCATTTCCTTCCACCAGCTACAAGGGTTTCTAGCTCTTCAGCCCCCCTCTTACACCTTCAGCTTTTTGTCCAAGAACTTCATCTTTAGAGATAACTATTGTGCCCCAGAATTCTCTCTCGATCAGCTAATAAACCATTCCTACGCCCTGTTTTCTCACGAAGCAGCATCAATTCCACTGAAAAAAGCCAGAGCAGACAAAGCTGCGGAGCGATGTGTGGGAGCACCTGCAGGCTGTTCCAATCTGTGCCAAAAGCTCAAAAAGCAGAGCTGGAGGCAGGCTGCCTTTCCAGCAAGTGTCCAGGTCTCTTGCAGCAGGGAAGGACTGCTCCCACTTCACAGGCACTGAAAAAGCTCCCTCCTATAAGGGGTAAACCACAATTAGCGACTCAGCTGGAGCCTGGTTCACTTTAAGTCACTTATTCACGGGTGTTTATGGGACACAGGAACAGCCATAGCTGGCGAGGAGGCAAGGAATTCACCTTTAAGCAAGGAAGCAATCCCAGAGAGCTAACTGGACTTGAAATGGTCAGCGCTGAAATCAAGCACCGTGGCTGATTTAGAAGCACGTTCGCTCACCTACCTAAGCCCAGAGTCATTTAACCTCCCGATATAAATCAAAAAGTTAAAGAGGCACAGGCAAAGCAGCCCCTGTAAATCAAGTGACTGAGCGCAGGAGCGCAGGCAGAGCATGGAGCTCCTCAGCCACACAAACCCCCGCGTATGTCGCCTGTCTCTGGAGAGTTACGACCCCAGATCGGTGGGTGTTGAGTAACGGCTGGCGTTTCTACATTGCTTTTCACTCGGTGAAAACAGAGAGCGCTCTCTTGCTCACACAGAGGCAGAGGTCAGGCGTCTCGGACTAAAATCAGCCGCTGAGGCAGCAGAACGTGGCAGCGGCTCTCTGCAAAGTAAGCCAACAGTTTCTGAAAAGGGAAAACAAGGAATAAATCCTCTGGAAACACATCCCTTTGCGTTTTGGAGATGCTCGGCTAACACTTGGCTAAGCCATACGATCTAAGAAGCGGTCAGGGTAGCTCAAGGGTGGAACGGGGTTTTATGTCCCTCATTTCCAAGGTACCCCCTTCAGCTTCATCAGGGACCTGCTTGTCGCCTTCTGGGTCAAGAAAAGCAACTCAAACCTCAAACACAAAGAATCTGGAGGAAAATAGATCCATTTGAGCTAAGTCCCTTAAAAAGTTCTCTGGAAAATTTAACGGCCAAGCCCAGGCAGCAGATCTCTTTTAGCTTCAAGGTGTCAGCGCTGGGTGCTTGGGGGTGGATGGAAGGCAGAAGGGCTGCACCTGGAGGAACAGTCCATGTTCCAAAGGGGCTAAAAGAGAAGACACCACGCCGAGATACTCCTTCATCAGGCAATGTAGTTTGCTTCCCCTCCACCACTGTCATCATACTTCTATAATCCATGCTTTTTTTCCCCTAAAACCAATTTCTACAATAAAAAAAGCCCACCCCAAGCCTAAAGGAGTATCAAGGAAAAGAAAAAAAAAAAGTGATTGTTAAAAGGTTGACTGGCTCCTGGTATGGTCTGTGGCAGGAGTCATACATTTCGCTTAATTAAGATAAGGCTGTTGCTTCTTTGCAGATTTCACTAATACAGAATTTATTGATGCAGCATTACACAGCATTTTAGAGTGATAAAATACAGCTGACGCAGAAACCAAAGGCACCCTGAGCTGAAAACCAGAGAACACACTAATGGAGACAGATCTCCGTGCTTCGGCCAGGCATGAGTGCTTCCACCAAAGCCAATATCTGGGCCTGATTCAAGGAAGCAAGTACTTCAAGTGCTCCTTTGAAATTCATTCCTGATGGTTTTCACCGACGCACGAGTGTTTGCCCTTAGCCCGGGTGTTCAGCTCGATTCCACGCACCGTTTTAAGCGGGTCACCGTGCCACCAGTTCGAGCTGGGAGCCACACGAGCAACAAATGGTGCTGGAACCCATTCCCCAAATACCTGCTGGATGGTCCAGACCTCCTCAGCTACTGAGGATCACACTCTCTAAACACTTACCTCACCAGGGCAACGGGTCATAGAATCATAGAATTGTCAGGGTTGGAAGGGACCTTAAAAGTTCCAACCCCCCGCCCTGGGCAGGGACATCCCCCACCAAAATTAGATCAGGTCTCCTAGAGCCCCATCAAGCCTGGCCTTGAACGTCTCAAGGGATGGGGCTTCCACCATCTCTCTGGACAACCTGTGCCAGGGTCTCACCACCCTCATGGGGAGGAACTTCTTCCGCACATCCAATCTAAACCGATCCATCTCCAGCTTCGATCCATTCCCTCTAGTCCCATCACTACCCGACATCCTAACACACCCCTCAGCAGCTCTCTTGTAGCCCCTTGAGATACTGGAAGCCACAATAAGGTCCCCTGGGAGCCTTTTCTGCAGACAGAACAGCCCCAACTCTCTCAGCCTGCCTGCCAAACATAAGGTCTCTATAACTTCAGGTGCCAGCTGGTAACAGAGGGGAGACAGGAGCCTGCCGAGTTGCGTGTGGCATTAGCAAGTCAAGAAGAGGTTTTGCTTCCCATGCAAAGCTCCGCGAATCTTTCTTAAATTAGTGAATCCGGTAACAATTTTCAGGCAAAGAGAACCTTTCAAGCAAAACTGAGCAATGCTGAGCTAGTTGATGCTTCTACGAAAGGCAGCGAGCGCTCGGCAGCAACCGCCTGCGTTGGAATCACCCGCGTGTCCAGATCTCCAGCTCGGCAGGAGCTCCTGCGGGTGTTCAGACGTCGAGGCAAGCGCCCGCTGCTCACTTCAGCTACCCAGGAGCGAGCAGCAGCAGAGGCAGAGACGCCCGTTCTTAGAATTATTAGAAGACACCACGCTTCCAAACGCCCTCCTCAACGTTTGATGCGTCGCAAGCGAAACCGCCGTCGCTCGGCATCGCGCCCGGTTAAAGCCTGACACGTTGTGATACAAGATACAGTTGAACAGAACACCACGCCAGCTCATGTTTAATCCAGCTTCCATTTGCCACGGACGCTGATTATCTCTGAGATTTACGAAAACAACTGTGATAAATTACTTGACAAACAAGATTAAAATCCCCCAAGTTCTTTATTGTTTCCACTAGCTTGCAGGCATTAAAACTGCTAGGTCACATTAATCAAAATTCCTTTTTATTCTCTTAGACTTCGAATGTCAAGTATATCTTGTTCCAATTATTTTCAAATGAGAATATCGTTCTCTATATGCACGTTGCACGATCCCTCCAACTATTCTCCGGGGAAAGGCATTTCTCTCAAGGCTGACAAACCTTCCTGGATCCCAGTATCTGCTCGGCGTGTTTGCAGCACGAGGGGCGAGCAGCAGCTCTGCCACCACGCACAAAAGCTTAAAATAACCACAAACAGCTCCTCTCAACTGTAAGGAAAGAGAAAAAAATAATAAAAAAATATCAAGTACGTGCCCGATGCCTCATTGTTTTAAACTGAACATTCTGAGCAATATTTTAAGTTGCTAAAGGTGCTTTCAATGTCCCCAAACACCTACACTTCCCGCAGCCTTTTATCTAAACAGACCTCGTTGGACAGGAAAGCTTTACCAGCACAGATTTTTTCCCCACTCTTCTATTTTTTGGTGGGAAACGGGCAAAAATCACAGTGGTGAGCTGATGGCGACGATGACAATCATTACAGTAACATCTCCAAAGTAAGTTATTGTTTTAATTATCTACCTTATTCAACTATCAGAAGAAGGCGATGCTATTAAAAGATCTGCAGGCAAAGCGTTGATTTAAAAAAAAATAGAGTAGCACTATGGCGTTGACATAGGATAAAAGAAAAATAGGGCATTCATTAGCCTTGTAAATAAACTAATAGCTTGGGGAGTTTGGGGAATAAGTGAGAGATCAGCTAAGGATCCAAAGTCTAATACCGTCCTGAATAAATTTATAACCCTCTACATGAAATGATTTTTCATGCAAAATACATCTAAAAATAAAATGGATAAATGAAGATAAAAGTACTGCTTAAGATGCCAAGTTCCAACGCACACATCAGCTTAAAATATCCCATAAATATATATATTTACAACCAACATGGATAGAATCTGTCAGATCTAAACCACACTCCTGACCCCCAAGCTGTGTAAAGGAATCGGACACGCACAAACAAACCACAAGTGTGTTCCCAGCGTGTTCTGTTCTCAAACACGAAGCCAGTCCAAAAAATCCACACGTTACTTAGACCACACGAAATTCTTCCAAGATCAGGAGGTCTCAGAAGCAGTTTTATCGCTTTAAGCAGGCAACCCCTGGGAACAGCTTTCAGCATCTTAACATTACCGTACACATCCCTCAATTTTCGTCTTGATTTTGATGAAAACCAGGAACCCAACCAAGGAAGCAGCAGCTCTTCCTGGTGATTGGGACGGCAGCTGCCACGTACAAATGTAAATGGAAACTAAATCAGTCATCTCTGCCAAGGGTGAACATCGGTCGTTAGGAACAAAAGTTAAGCAGCGTAATCAAGGTTTTCTTTTTCACCCGACGCTTCGCCACCAGCCCGCTGCAATCTAAACACAGGGAAGCGCATCGGGCCATCACCCGGCACGGCGAGAAGCGACATCAAGAAATAATGTTACAAAGCGTGACTTTTGATTAAAACTCGTCTAAAAAACGATCCCGAGTTTTAGACGCACGCATGCAAGCCGGGCGCTTTCCTCAGCCCTTCCCAAGGAATTTGTGGACAGGTCAGGACACCCAAGAATTGTCTGCCAGGACTGAGCTTAAAGACTCAGGGGGCTCAGCCCAGCCTCGATGAGCTCGTCCTTCTTGCGGCTGCTCAAAGAGCAGCAGCTCCTCATGCTGGTCGGGCTGTTCTGCAGCTCTCAAGGACGTTCTTGCGCTCTCAGGAAGCCCAGACAGCTTAATCTCATTGGGATACGATGTCAACCGTCAATGAGCTCACTCCTTTTTCATCGGTCATGTCCCAGCTCTCTCCTTCTAAAAGCTTTTTGGAGCCCACCCAGTATGAATTCACCTGCAGCACATTCTTGTTTTGTGCAGTAGCTATCGTAACAGAGGTCCTGCTCTTGGTAGCTGCACTAAATGTGATTAACAACAGCGTGGGGAAGTAGCCTTTCCTGAACCATCAGTACCCTGGAGGTCCCTCACCCAATTTCCAAATAGTCCAGACCCAGCTCAGCAGCATAAAACAATATTGCTGGAAGCCACCATGCTCAGACCCAGGGGGAGGTGGTGTTTTGACCAAAATATTCATTTTAAGAGAGCTACGCTTGGAAGAATTTGAGAGCAAACAATTTTTATTTTTTTTTTAAAAAGAAGTTAGAAAAGATTTCTAGAAATCCCAAAAGACAAATGTTATCAATAATTTAAAATGTGTTTTTAACCTCATTTTGGGTAGGAATTTTTTGTCTTGATGGCTTAATAGCATCAATCATTGTACAGAAATACATCTGAACTGTCACAGCAGGGTATAGAGCATCACGAAATGATCTCTAACAGGAGAATCCATCATACAGACATCACTCCCAACGCTTAGACACGACTTCCATAAGTTCATATAAAGTCCAAGTTCACAGGGGGAAGAAGAAAAGCCTCACTGAAGCATTTGACTGGCAGCTGCAGCCTGCTCGGAAGGCTCTGGATGGCTGCTACGTTAAGCTCCAGGAAAAAAATAAATAAACTCCAGGATGGCCAAGAGCGAAGCAGCTACTCAGGTCTCACGTCTACCCAATGGGAGCCTGGGCAAGGGGTCTCCTGCCACCCCACCTGACCCATTTGCACGGTGCCCATGGTCCACCCCAGTCGCCTTTCCCATACCCGGCGGGGCTCCGAGGCAAGTTTTACATCCAGCAGCGATGCCGGATACCTCAGCAGCTCGTGGGTCTCCTTTAACGGAGTCTTCTCCTAGATTTGTACAAGGCAACCTCTGCCCTGGGGGCACAGAACAGCAGCCGGGGTTAGGAGATGCCTGTCCCTGAAAGCAGCTGCCCTGCCATGAAAAACATCTCCAAACTGAGCCCTTTCTAGGGCTTTAACTCTTGTTAAAGCTGGCTGGGGCACCAAACGGAAAAGGAAAAATAGAAATGGAGACGATTGCGCGTAATCTCACAGCCTTCCCCCCATCCCCGTCACCTCAGTGTTCTGAGGATTATTCCAAAGCACACAGGGCATCTCCAATAACGGATCAAAGCTGCACAACGAATGATGGAAGCATCCACAGCGCTCAGGAAAAACAAAATTAGAAGGAGGAAAAGGCCAACGCTTCCGGGGCTACGGGTTTCTGCACACGGGCTTGACGGATGCGAGGCAGCACAGCTTGTTTGAAGGTGTCACTACCCTGCTTTGTGTGAGAATTCCCCAGGCTTAAAATCCACACACATTCGCAGAGGATTCTGGCTTCTCTGTCAGGATTTATTTTTACCCAGAGAATTGGGCTTGCTGCACTTCTAATGGGCTGGATCCTTGGCAGATGGAAACGGGCACTGCTCCGCTGACGTCAATGGTCACAGCTTGCAAGGAATCACGGAGACAACAGTTTATCCTGAACTAATCTCCCCCCCCTCCCCCTTTCTATTTACTCACAGTGGAGAATCAGAGAATCATCGAATCATTTAGGTTGGAAAAGACCTTTAAGATTGTCAAGTCCAACCGTTAACCCAGTGTTGCCAGCTCCACCACCAAAGCGTGTCCCCGAGCACAGCTCAAGCCTGGCATGTGCCGCAAACCCACTCAGTCCAGCATCCATTCATCAAGGAAAATTGGGTGCTTTTGATTTGTTTTCTACTTATTAACACAATATACTCAGCTACTTTTTGCAAGATGACGCTCCCTGGAGCTACAGGCTTAACTTTGAAGTAAGAGGTTGAGGTCCCTGCATATGCACGGGGTACATGAAGATCAAACTTTAAGCGGATGGCAAGTACTGATGCTGCCACGGACTTACCCCATGGGTGAAAAACTGGGGCAATAAGACACCACAGTGTAACCAGGCTCACCAACACCAGGCTTTCTAGAACAGTCTCAGTCTTGGAATCGTTCTCCGGTGGACTTAAAAAGCTGAAAACTCACAAAAAGATGTAGCATGCCAACTGAATTATCTGCATTCGTAGCCCCCGCTGACATTTTCAGGACGCTGCCTAGCTCACAGGTACCCTGGTAGAGAAGATCTTCGGAGCCCAAATCTTTAAAGCAGTCACAATACTGGGTCACCTACAGCTGGAAGACTGCTCTGATGCCTAATCCTAGACATCCCAAAGCGAGTTTCTTCAGAAAAACTGTGAGCATGCACAGAAATACTGCTGGTGAGCTCTTCAGCTGGGTGCAGGATTGGTCCTTTAAGAGGTTTTGGCATGAGCTCAGCACCGATTAGTTAAAAGTCAGGGATCAAGAGATGCTCAGTGATTTCAGGCTTATCATTCCCAATGCTGAGCGATACACCAACACACATCTGCCTGGATCTCTGTGAATTACCATAATTCTGTTATGCGAATCCTTTTCTATGCAATTAAGACTATTTAATGGCCTGGTCGACTGGGTGGTAACCAGCACAAAAATAAATCAAGTTTCATTTTGGAGCAGAAAAGCCCCATCCACAAAAGCCTGTGCTATTAACCATGTATGTCCAACTACCCTAGTACAACCATCAAGGTGTCACTTAAAGAGTGAGTAATGGGGAGAGAAGGATTTTAAATGATTCCCAACAAGACCCTGACCCTCTTCTTTCCAGCCATTAGCAAGTTTCTGAAGCCTTCAGAGCAGTTTCATTTGTTCTCAATCACCAGGAGTTTTAACTGTGGAATTTAAATGATTCTCTTGCAGACAGACCTAATTTTAAGAGCCATTCAAGTGCCATCCCTCTGAGCTAGCGCGCCTGGAGAAGACGCTCCGCGAGCATCCACAGCGCCGTTGGCTCCACTGGAGCAAAGCAGACAAATACGACTTACCAGAAGCGGAACAGAATCTAGGGTATAGAGCCAAGGAGCTATTAGCAAAGGACAGAACATGCAAAAAAAAACCCCAAAACTCCCTGGTGAATCTGGCACCTGAGTTTGCAGTTAGAAACCCTGGTGGAAGCAGCCTGGTTTTCAGAGATACCGAGTCCCTGCTACCCGCAATGACTCCGGAGAAGCTAGTAGATCTTCAGCCCTTCAGAAAGACCGTGAGATTAGGGTCTAAAGAGAGATTGGAGCATGCACACTGAAATGAAAACGCTTAGAAAACCATCCGCCATCTCTCTGGGCCAAGTGTTCCAGTGCAAGCTAGAATTTTGTTTGCAGAAACCAAGAAACCTTTTATAAAGCCTGGTGCATGCAAGCCAGTGAAAACCCTCTTCTAAAAACCAGAAAGTGAATGAAGTTTGGTGAGGCTAAATTGCAGAGTTTGCACTAAGCCTGCAAGCCAGTCTTCTTTATCACGTAGCAAAAAGAACAGAAAGAGGATCTTGAAAGCGCTGGCACTGCCATATGCAGATATCTTCTACTTAATTTGTCATCTTCTAGGATATTTGATCTGAGCTGCGGAAGCAAACTATTGCAGATGCTGAAGCTCCCAAAAACCAAATGAAAACCCAGCAAACAGCCTGGTGAGTAACCACACGAGTATCCAGGTGAAGCCCGACGGCTGGTGCCATCCCCGTCTCCCTGCTCACCACATCCTACCAGGAATGCTCCACCTCGGGAAGCTCAAACTATTGTGTAGTTGATTTGACAACATGTTTTCAAAGCAGATGTCAAGAGTAGCTTGCTCTCAAGCTTGGCAACTGCTGCCTTGTGCTGTGTTCTACCCAGAGAACATATTTTAAACGGCCACAATGAAGACATCAAGGAAGCTCACCGTCTCCATCGTGTCAGTCTAATTTACTCCCTAACCTATTTCTGCTCCCGTTCCTCTCCTTAACACAAAGGCACGCAGTGTGAGCCGGCCGCGCCTTTTAAAACCGGCCAAGTGCTTCACTCTGAAATTCAGCCCTTGCTCCAAACACAGTCCAAGAAAGCAGCAGAAAAAACGCCACCAGCTCCCTGCTAAGTTTTACTCACTCTACACGCAGAGAAAAAGAGGTTTATGTGAGACTTTTTCTACAAGAGGCAGTTAAAGACGTCCCGATAATGCCATCACGTCCCGATCCGCACGCGGCAGCTAAAGGTCACTTTCACCACGACGGAGCGCAGCACACACATCCCTCTCCCAAAAGAAATAAATCGGCCGCTTTGAACAGCTCCAGAGAAGATGCAGTCAGAGTTACATGGGAGGCCAATAAATCTCTCGACGCCCGTAAAGACCCGGAGGTGTTTCCCAAACCCAGATGTCTGTGACCCACAGGACAGACGCCGCGAGCAGGGACAGGCCAGGCGAGCGGGGAAGGCGGCAGCTGCTTCTCCTTCCGCAGGTTTTTCTGCTCTGAAAAGAGCTGCCCCACCATAACACCGAGCTGCGAGGGTCCTCGGAGAATTCAAACCTGACCGAAGTGTTTTCCATATAAAAATTCAATAACGGAGCGTCAAACTGTTTTGCATGAACAGAGCGTCATCTTTTATAGATGCTGTGGTACCCGGCTACGGACGTGAACTCCATATACAACAGCTCTTTCTTGCTGCAGTCTTTAATCTTATTAGACTTGACTGCAGATACTTAGTTGGCCCTTGTCATTATGCATAATATTATATATTGCTTGCTTATTAGAGAGGAAAAAAAAAGTCCTCTGTTCCCAAAGCAGACTCCTGCCCAACCGTGGCACGCCTTGCTCACGGTGCCCACCGGCGTGACTCATGTGTCTCTCCTCTGCTGGGAGATCTCCTCAACATCATGCCCCCCGCTCCTATCCAGGAGACTCCCAGCTACAGAGAAACAGTGGAGGAGATCATCGCCAAGTGCCAAAAATAAAATTATTAAATATCAGCTGATTACTGCATCCCTAAAGACATTCTTTGATACCACCAGCCTGTCTCTTCATAAGGCAGACTTCGAGCAGTCCACCCTAGGCTTCCTGCCACTGCTGGAAACCACCAAACAGAGCAGCCGAAGGAATCATCAGGCAAATACCTGCTCACTAAGGTAAATGTCAATTAGTCACCAATCCAACCCTTATTTCAGGGGAAGAGGGATCAATCCAGCTATTTGCAGCTTCAGCGACGACAGCTAAGCTACATCAGTTGAAACAAGGGATGTTTTACAAGGCAATATTCTGGGTTTTAATTTTTTGGTCATATTAATCCACGTACTTGCTCATTTTCAGAATTTGGGAGGCTGCAATGGATCTTCATCAGCTATTACAAAATGCATTTAATCACATTAGGAGGGAGAAGATGTTTGCAGCGTAACACTCCCTGTGCAATTTTCCCCTCCTTATCATCATTCTCTGAGCAGTGTTTCATAGCAAGAAGATATGCAGCATAAAATCTCCCCGAATATAAAATTTTCTGAGTAATTCTGTCACAAGTCTCCCAGGACATCCTAGTCAAGGATGAACAATTCAGTAAAAGCCCTGCAGAACAGAAGAGAAATTAATCATGCATTTTTAAGTGTTTTGAACCTCCTCGTAGGATTTAATGGAGAATTCTGTGCCGTTTTTAAAGGTATAAAGGAAAAAAAAAAATCTCACCTAGTCTATAAATCAAGTTCTCAGTGTAAATTGATTAACACAAGAGAAGAGCTTGTCCTATCTATAGGCAATTCTGAAGCAACCCTTAATTTCTTACTGGACTTTGTGATTCTTTTTATTGCCTGCATGATTGCATCCATTTCCACAGAAGTCAACAGCAAAGGTGTCATTAACTCCGGACCAAGTAACTTCCAAATACTCATTCAACTTTAATGTTCCAAGAGTGCGAGTTCACCACTGGCGACTACGTAAGCTGGAAATTTTTAGCATCGTTAAAAAAAATAAATGGTTTTCCCATATAAATAGTTGGTGAATAGTTGGCTTCTGAAATAAACCCCTTCATGTTCTTTCGGTTAACGGGCAAAACTGAAAGCAGGTATCAAGTGTGTCACACTCTGCTGCAAAGGCAGCGGGTCCAGACTGTTAAGAACTTTATGAAGTGACTGAGAAATAGCCTTTAGCCTTCGAGGAATGGGATTTGCTCTAAAATACCTTGGGCACAACCACGCGGCGCTTGAGTAAACCACAGCGGCTTCAGGATATCGTTTAACGGAGCCAAAATCACATGAGAGGGCACTCAGGGGGCTAAAATACCACCCACCTCCAACCCTAGCAGGACTTTCGAACTCATTAAGCCCCTTCTTCCTTCTATTAATCGATGTCAGGAGGAAATCTCCCTTGAGGGCACGCTGACTGCATAACAAAAGGTATTTTTCCAGCATCGAGTGTTGTCAAAAAGAGGATACAGAAGCAGCATCTGACCCAGAACTACATAAATCTGGGAAGATCACAGGACAAAGAGCCGACCAACAGCACAGGTGAAACTTCGCCTGTTGACTCATTATCTCAACTTTAACGACATGCAAGGACTATGTCAGCAGCACTTTTCATTATCCACTTCACCAGCCCAGAACTACTTGGTAATTACGCCCATCCACTCTCCTTTGACAGGGCTGCCTAAAAGAACAAGAGCTTCTGATAATGCAGAGGCTTCTTGTAAAGAATTCATGGAAGAAGGCAATAATCTAAATAGCAAAGCTGATGAGTTTGCACAGTGCCTTGCTCTAGGGAATAAGCGTTTTCTCTAGTGTGGAGCAAATACCTCATCCTGGGGGAGCAAAGGGAGAGGGACTCCCACATAACTGCCTGAAAAGCTGTTAAAAGACAGCTCTGACAGCCCCTACCTTTGCCCAACAAGCAAATAAGCCTGTGAACAGGACTACGGAAACATCCCAAAATAACTAGTTCCCTTCTTGTCAACCCCAAGCAACGCTTTTGCCCCGTATTTTTAGGTACTCCACAGAAAAAAAGTCTACTATTCACACTGAGAACGTGTGTTCCTGCTCCTTCTCACCCAGCTCAGGTTTGTTGTTTTTCTTTTAGTCTCCCTCTTACCTTCCCCCATACTCCGTAAACAAAAACCAGGACTCCGAATCCCCATCGCCTCATATATCTCACAGAGAGACGCTAGAAATCTCATTTTCTCACCTTTCCTCCACCCATAATTATAGAAAACGTATTACAAAATGCAATTAAAAACATGTCAAGATAATCTTAGGAGACAGTCTATAAAGTCTCAGACGTGGTATTCCCCACTGGCAACAAAATGAGTTTAAAACATGACAAAGAGCCTTACAGCGTTCATTTGTTTCATTAGAATCTAAGGCACTCCTTTAAGATCAGCACAAAATCCATAGGAGCTTGAAACCATTTTCTGCTGAACTTCTAGAATGCAACTTCAAGAAGTTAATTGAACTCCCCAGCTCAGAGATCGTTGCCACAACAGACAAAGTCAAGGCTACGCGGGCTGACGCCATCAATCGGCCTCAGTCCTTGTAAAATATCTGAAGATGGAGATTCTTGGCCAGATCAAATACACTAGATTAGCAATAATGACACATTCTAGGGGTTTTTCAACCTATATTTGCAGACCAATCTTCTCAATGCTCTAGATAAAGCGGCCTCATTAGACAGTTCTCCATACAAAGGCTTGTAATATTTTGATTTTTCAGCTTCCTCACACCTTTAAGCCAAAAAAGCTTATTAAAAAAAAGAAAAAAAAGAGAGAAAAAGAAAAGCAACTGTTTCAGCTGCTCACTGTGACACCTGACAAGATTTTGCACACATGACTTCAAGGGACCATAAAGAATTTTTAAGAAGCAGCAGTTGGGTAAGAAGTCAGCCTCTTGAAGAGATTTTTTTATGAGCAAGATAGCAAAGCTCCAAAGCATTTGCAGTATGAAAATTAGAAGACTTATTTCCTAATCCATCCATCTACAAAGAGAAAAAAAAAAATCTATTTTACCCAAAGAACGACTCTGGGGGGGATTATCTATGTTTCGCCACCATCTCTCCTCTAGCGCTCTGTTATTTCACACGCGTCAGTTAAGCCCAAAGGTCTGTCGGACCCTTCATCACGGCGAAAGACGGCGCCAAGCCTGTCGAGTTTTTCTGCTTGGTGTCAAGGCAAATTCTCAGGCTTCAGACTGCTCCCTTCAGTAGGGAACGGCACTTTGCCGACAGTGGGTGACACCAAGTTGACTTTTTTTTTTGGCATCTGAACCGGCATCGCTCCCGTGGTGGGTGTCCACAGGAAGAGAGTTCTCTGCACCGGTGGAAGAGGTGAAAGAAAAGGAAATAATGAACTTTCCCAAAAGTATGCAGCAGAACTGACAGCAGAAACAGGGAGAGAATCCAAATGTGAGGCTGAGCTCCCATCGGAGCGGTCCCCTGGAGACTCCCTTCCATCAGGTGAGAGCATCCTTCTCATCCGCTGCTCCATTTCAGTTGTCATTTACCCCTGGGGATGCAGACCTCACTTAAAACGACGTTCCCATCTCCCTTCTTGTTAGTCATCCAAGTACTTTTATCCCTCTTGTGCATTTTATTCCATTAGGAGTGTTATAAAGAAATAAATTAGAATCACAACACATCTACAGCTTGTTCTGTTAGCACTCGACGCACCTACTTACGTGTCAATTGAGCGCTCCTAGATGGATTTAAATTGAGTCAAGACTGATCTGCTTAAAACACAATCTGCATCTGTCCCCCCCGCAACACTTAAAAGAATTAAGGTAGGAAAAAAAGGCAAATATTACTACAGCTTCTTTTTTTTTTTTAAAAAAAAAAAGATACCCCAATGTAGAGGCCCTGAGATTGATTTTTCAAACACACCCAACAATTCCCCAAACCAGGCTCTCGCTCCAATTCTGACACACAGTCAGTTTTGAAAGGTGGTCTAGATGTTTAATTATCTGACACACATTAAAAAAAAAAAAAAGAAAGCCTGAGCAAATCCAGTTCCACCCATTTGCTACAAATCAGAATTTTTCTGCTGATACCACCTCCCAGAAACGAGTGAGATATAGGGGTATCTCCAGAGCATCTCTCACCCCTTCTCTAGCCAGGTCTTTCAGGACCATTTGAGCTGACGTTCAGCTCACCCAGGTGATGCTTCGTGCCTCAAACCCAACGCTGGCTCTGCTCTCAGGATTACAGGAACACTGCACAAAGCCCGTCAAACACCTTCTGCCGCAGCCTGCGTTGCCTTCTCTCTGAAATGAGAGGTTTTAATATCAAGCAGAACCTTAAATATTAAATCTAATAGCCAGGCAGATGCACACACGCAGCCACGAGCAATCACAGCGAGCTCGGAGATGTCACATCTTCTAAGGAGAAAATCTTGCTGCCCCATCTTCTTGGAATGCACAAATTCAGTAATTAGGTGTATTAAGAGCTGCGTCTGCCGCGTTTCACTCATTTCCACAAACATAAGAAGTCCCATTTATAAGTCATTAAGGCGAAATAAAATCTTTGCTGGGCTTAATTAATTTAAATATTCATGGAAACAGGATAGCAGGGGAAAGTGTTGTTCTTAATCAAAACAGACACCGCTGTTCTATAATGTAAATTGCCATTTCTTATGTGGACAATGCCAAGTACTTACAATAAAAGGGAGCAGAACATTAATGATAAGCACATAGAAAATGCAGCTAAAAATGATGTACCTTGTCCTTTACCTCTTGAACAGAAGGCGGAATCTGCCGATCCCAACACACGCTTAATAACACTGTCGTGCCTAATACAGTAGTTACTTCCAGGGTCATTTATCACAATTTACTCAAGTTGAATGCAACCCTCATCCCTAAGGAAAAAAGAAAAAAAAAAGGCCTGCTTTCTAAAGGTAGTTACTCATTTATGCCTCAAGGCTCCAGTACTTTCACAGCTCCCCAGTTGTTCTCCCTCAGTGCAGAGCCCTGGTGCTCATCTCCAAAGCCACTGGCAAACCCTCATCGGTCCACAAGTTAATCTGTTTTATTAGCCAGCACCTTTCCCAACGGCTGCTCAGACCTTGATGAACCCCTCGGCACCCATGAAGATTAATTCTGAAGGCTGAACCTGAAAGGAGCGGAGCCCAAGGGCAGGCTGAGCATCACCCAACCTCCCTCCTTCCTCCCTTGACACACCACACCTCCGCTACCTCGAGAACCAGGAGGGGGTCTCTAAATCACGCCCTGCCGAGCCCCTCCACGGAGCAGGTAACGCTGTTGGGAGGTTTTCCACCTTCGAAAGCCCTCTGAGCTACAGG
This sequence comes from Apaloderma vittatum, assembly GCF_000703405.1. NCBI lineage: Eukaryota > Metazoa > Chordata > Aves > Trogoniformes > Trogonidae > Apaloderma > Apaloderma vittatum. Next base: position 65,877 of record NW_009720254.1, read on the forward strand.
TCTGAGGGGGCTGGCTCAAGTTTAAGCGAGTTTAATTAATTAAGGAAGCATTTCTCAGCCTAGAAGATTCTACAGCAAACCCACTGTGTGTCTAAGGAGACAAGCTCTCTCCTTGCAACGGTGGACGTAATTTTCTTTTGAAGATACGGCAGAAGTGGTAGCGATTGCTCCTCTTTATACAAACCTTTGTAGTAAGGGCACATGCCTGCGAGGTGGGAGATCAAAGCTCCTCTTCCTCGTCTGCCCGAGGGAATCCAGAAAACTAAGCTCCTCCAGATGGAAGAACTTGCCCTGCGGTGGCTGACCTGCGCTGCTTAGCAGGAAAAATTATGCAAGGCTGAAAAGTGACACAACAGGCTGCTATGATATGCAGAAAAAACCCCCTCCATGTTAAGAGAACAAAAAAAAAAAAAAAAAGAAGAAAATACCATTTCCACATTTTGTCTGTTACCAGCAGCTTTGGTTTCGTTACCTGCCCTCCCTGTGTTCAGCTTTGGTTGCAATTAACACCACAGAAATAAAATAGTTGATGGAAGCAGCAACATGTTTACCAGTAATGAAATGTTTATGGATCAATTTGGTACACTAGTAAAGGGTGAATGAATTTCCTTCAGGATGAGAGAAAGTGTAGATAAGCGCTGAAAATCACTTTGACTCCAGACATTCACAAAACGTTATTATTATTCCCCCCAGAAAAGATGGTATTGATTGCGGAGAATCGTTTGGACAATAACATCAATGTGTTTTCCTGCTCGAATACAACGACCCATTTAGGAGATGTCCGTACAGGAAACAGTGCTGACCAAAATAAAACTCCAAATTTATAATCTCCTTTCATAAATACACAGAAGGGAAAACCTTGACACAACCTCCTCTCTCCTTCACAGCTCTCTCTCCAGGACTCTGCCATGGCTTTTTCTCGACATGTGACAAACCGTTTTGGCCGTTGCTACTTCGTTTTTCCACTTTTAATACGGGCTAGATACTCCTTGCATACTTACGATCAAAAATCTTAAATAAATATTAAATCACGTTCCTAAGGCAGGAGCAGATTTAGACAGTGCCTAGAATAACAAAGGGATGAAAGGGAAAACGACTATTTCCACTACACCAAACATTTGAAAGGAGTTTTGATCTAACGTAGTTGAACGCACGCCACAGAGAGGGGGGAAATAAAAAGTCTCAGAGAACTGCGCTGCTTTGAACCAAGATTAAATGCTATATATTCTTCTGGCTAGGAACAGCATCACACCACAACCCTACAGACGAATACCAAAGGTTTCGGTGCAATCAGTGGGATTCCCTCGCTACGATTTTGACAGCGGCTGGCTGGCAAAAGAAGAAACGGGTTTTTCTCTAACGTGATGGGAAATAAAGAGTTTCATGCAAATCACCAGGACAAGTCTCCAGCTTTTTCTTCACGTTTCTTGATGATTCACAGCCTGCTCCTTCCCAGCCCCGGCTTCTAAGGACGGTGCAGAAGAGCTGTAGCTCGGGGAAGGCAGAGAAAAACAGGGCCAAGGAAAGAAAGGACGAGAAGGGAGACAGCTTGGAAAGCAGGAGAGCTGGAGAAGCTTCCTTCACCTCGGCAGAACAAAGGGTGGGGAATAATAAGCGCCAGATCCCGAAGAGACCTTGGCACCGCAGGCGTCCAGGTGCTCATCTCGGCTCCGGCAGAGGGCTCGAAGGCAGACTAAGAAAGACATTCATCACATGTTCCTTCTGCTGGCCCAGAGCGGTGGTGGGTTAACCCCAAGACAACCTTTTCATCCCTCACATTTGATGCGCATCAGCGGTTCGCAGCCATTTTTGACGCCAGATTCTGTCACAGCTGATAAATACTGCCGGCTTCACCCAGGCTCCC
>NW_009720254.1:67796-68113 GCF_000703405.1 Apaloderma vittatum
ACACTCCTGCGTGATCCGCGAGACACAAATCCCCCTTGTTAAAATCTGCTCCTGCGCTTGGGTTTCGCTTCCGTTGCAAGTGATGGTGGGGTCAGGTCTCTGAAAATAAAATAAGTCACCTCAATTTTTGATCACAAAGCGTACTCACTGACAAAAGCACTTTGGAAAATAGATACCTGACCTCCTCAGTGACCATCGCACCCAGCGGCACCTCTGGAAGAACCAAATAAATCTAATCTGTCTGCTTTTTTTTTTTTTCCCCTGCCCTGAACCACAAAAAAGAGTCAAAAAGTAATGATTCAAACCAACCAGTGACA
>NW_009720254.1:68151-69355 GCF_000703405.1 Apaloderma vittatum
ACAAATGAACGCGGTAATAAAATATGCAAAGGAAGACTCATCTTTGCCTAAGGACTGGAAAAGTTGCTGAATCCCAGCCCACACACCTAAAAGAAGGGTTTTTTGAAAGGCAACCAATGCTCCAGGACTTAGACTATAAGTAACGCGGCTCCAGACTCCGTACAGGTTAATACTCAACACCCCAAAATGGGACAGCAGCCAGAAAGAGATCATTAATTAAGTGCTCACCTAAAAATTCACTTAACTTTGCAGTTTCAGATGATCTCTTCTGACTTCAGGGGCCTCCATGCTCGAGCTCCCCATCTGAAATGCTTCCATCACGCTCTGCTTACAAAAAATACTCTATTCCCGCCCTCAGAAAGGCATTCAGCCATTCCTCCACCCCGTTTGTACCAGCTTGGAATAAACCTTCAATATCATATGGACTTCCACTGGTCGAGAACAAACGACATTCCTATGGAACACGTTCCATGGATTAAAACAAAAGTTTGCCGGCGCTAATTTCACTATTTTCAATTTATTTTCATTTTTTTTCAACTGCCTTCAGGGTAACAGGTTTAATCTTATGAAGAGCAGTGTCCCTCTCAAAGAATTTAATCAGCTTGTTTATTCATCACGCAATTATTTGACCTTTCCTGGGTCGCCTGCCACTCAAAGTCATTTTTGGGGAACCTAATTAGTCACCACTTTGGAGAAGAATTCTTAAACGAGGTTTCAACACAATCCCCCATCCACCTTTCACAAGGGCTAAGCATTTTCACGTCCCAGCGACTGTAGAAGTTGGGAGCACCCAAGAGCTTCAAAACAATCCAGCTTGGGTCACGTTGCAATTTCCAGATCCATCTGCAAAATTCATACTGAAGAGGGAAAAAATGCAACACCAAAATAGACATAAAAGGCATATGCTCGGGAAAAACACTGCTCAAAATTTCAACAAATCGTGAAAATTTTGGTTTGCTATGAATAGCATTCCTTCCATCAAGGCTTCAGAAAAGACTTTGGACTCTCATGCACAAAAGCTTCCATGATATATCAGTTGGAATTCAAAGCTGCACCGATTTGATACAAATCAAACTCCTTTCTGTTCTGTATTTCCAGCTCGATGCCATTCAACCGAGAGGGGAACAGATGCGAAATATGCTTTGACTTGATGACCCCTCCATGGCAACTGGAATGTGTGTCAACTTTTGCGATGGCAGGAATG
>NW_009720254.1:69393-76398 GCF_000703405.1 Apaloderma vittatum
CCCCACAAGTATGTATATTTTTGGGTGTGCTTTTTTTTTCCCCCTCTTTTTTTCCTCCTCTAAAATTCATTGCTGGTTAGGAAACACCTATCTACTGAAGTGCCAGACCTGGGATCGCCATCCTCTTTGCAGCCTCTTCGGCAGCAGGACTCGTCACACCTCAAAGCGGGTCAGCAAACAGCCTGTGATGGATGCCAAGAGTCACTCCCTGAAGCAGGAGGCGGGTGACTCCTGTGCTGCCCACGTCTGAAAAACCCAACCATCTCCCCCGTTCCTTGCCACTGGGCACATCTGGCCAGCGGGCACGCTCCACTCCACACGACACAGCTAACTCCTTCACGAGCGTTCCCCACCTTGTCATAATAAACTCATTTAGCTTCCACTACAGCCCCTGTGCTGCCAGGAGAGGTTTTCACACACACCAGCTCAGCGAGGTGGGTCTGTGTGCTCCGCCTACAGCTAATGAGAGAAAAAAAACCCCCACAATACCACCATTCCCATCAAGTCACCCAGTTGCTCCCATCGCTGTCTCCTACCAGTCAGTGCAAACAATTCTGGACTTGGTCAAAAACCAATCCCAATCCTTCTGTCATAGAATCCTAGACTGGCCTAGGCTGGAAGGGACCTTAGAGATCATCTAGTCCAACCTCCCTGTCATGGGCAGGGACGCCTCTCAACTAGATCAGGCTGCTCAAGGCTCCGTCCAACCTGGCCTTGAACACCTCCAGGGAGGGGGCAGCCACAACATCTCTGGGCAATTTATTCCAAAGTCTTGCCGCCCTCGTACTGAAGAATTTCTTCCTAAGGTCCAATCTAAATCTGTTCTCCTTCAACTTAAATCCATTTCCCCTTGTCCTATTGGTGGACATTTGTAAAAAGTCCCTCCCCAGCCTTCCTGTAGGTTCCCTTCAGGTATTGGAAGGCAGCTCTTAGGTCTCCCCGAAGTCTTCTCTGTCCTATTGTGTTTTCCAAAACCAACGCAATGCTGTGGAATTTAATAGCTACCATTAAACAAAGGCCAAGCCGACTGCCCCTAAAGCAGCTCATCAATCCAGGTGCTTTTCACCCCGCGAAACTTTTGACAGGCTGATCCCAAACCTCCACAGAACACAAATGCAGAATTTCGAATTCAGATGAACAAAATGGCTCGCTTCCACCCTAAGAGAACTAAAATTAGCTTGTTTTGAACAGATTGCTGTGCTGAACTAGGAAACAGAATGCTCAGAAGGATGCTCGAACCTCCCAAGCTGGTTCCAGCCCATGCAACGAATGTTCCATCCGCCCGACTCGGCGGAGCCTATTGGCAGGGGGCTGCTTCCCAGCAGACCCCACCTGTTGAAAAACCCATTTGTTCCTCAAAGACACAGTAAGCCTTAAACAAAATTGTTCGTTCAACTCCAACGACGAACGCATAGTTTCAAGTTTCACAAAGAGTAGCCGGTTGACCACACCTCCGGCAGGAGAACGTGTTGCCGCACTAACAAAATCGATAAAGGCACGACCTATTTACAGCTGCCAAGGACACGATCTCCTCATGAGGACCACAAAATATGAAAAGAAAACCCCAACTAATTCCTCCTCCCAGCACCCCAGCTCATCTCCTACCACTAACATCTTGTTGCTGAGCTCAACCCCCTCATTCTGGGCGTTACTATTTCTCTGCTTCTGAATTATTTCTCATTTTACGAACTGAACAAGCTGCAAGTACGAGCTTGACCTAATCTGCAGAGTCTTGCCACGCCACAGATGACGGCATCTGACAGTACAAACGTAATCCAGAACTAATGGGTTAACATGTGAGATTACTCGAAGAAAGATTATTCTTGGAGCTCATCAGAATACTTTTGAAAGAATATCTCTGCTCTGCAAAAATGTCATTTCATGGAACCGTTCCTGGAAACCTGTCAGTTCTGGTAAAATCTTGGTAAAAACAGTTGTCCTTTTCAGAAAAATGCGCAAATGTTGTCTCTTAACTTTCTTTCCTCTCGCGTTTTTAAGATCACAAAATTGTCAAAATGATAATGAAGCGTTTTTTATATGTTTCCCTTCCGATTCTTTTAACTCCAAGCAAGGCACCAAGATTCCAAGAGCCAACGGATTTCAGCAGCAGAGAACTGAAGGGGAAAAACCCACCAAGGACAGCAACGTCGTCACAAAAAATGGAAAATCGCAAGCGCTGGTTTCTTTCGTTACGTCCTTGCATAACGTGAATGCAGAGGGGACCAGAGTAAACGGAGAAAAAGATGATTAAAGCAACACTTCCTCAGCTATTTGTGATATTTCAGGGACTGCTCAAGACTACAGCAACCAGCATCACGTCAGTGTCTAAGATAAGACTTGGTCCCACCCTACGTAGCGCAGAGAAGCCTCCCTGGGAGGCGAGGGCACATTTTTTTTCCATTTCCACTGCGTAGATGCAGTAATGAAGAGAGGGATGCCGTAACGAAGAGCAAAGGGGTGCCACGAGTTGCCCGTCCTGTACTACCCGGTGTAACGGCAGTTCTGGTGATCATTTCAATAGCAGCAAGCAACTTAAAAAATGGGAATTCATTTCCAGGGCAACACTGGAAGGAGGTAAAACATAAAAGTGAGTGATGGGTTAAATGGTCTGAAATAATAGTAGTTCAGCAAAGCAGATATTTATCATGTTATTCAAGTTGGCTACATGAGAGTTATTAAGTTTAATCAGTCCTCATAGAAGCTGAATAAATGGAGACAATCCTGATGTTCCCAATGCTTTAATCTCACCGTTCAGAGTATATTAGGGAGCAAGGAATTGTCACAATGAAATACTTTAATTTTTAATGTAAACCTTTTGCAAAAAAGTCACTTTAGAACAGGTGTATCGCTTCTGTTTCTAATTAGGATACATTAAAGTTATTATGAAAGGAACTATTTCACACTTCCAGAACCTACTTGCCAGCTTAAGAGGCTCTTTGATTGCACCAAAGAAGAAAACCACCTGGACTATCTACAAAACCAAATTTTGCCGCTTGCTCCTTATTATCCAAAGACACTTCCATTCCCTGAATGAAAACATTTCAGCTCCAAGCTAGTACAGCATTTCACCCGCTCAAAACTAACCACTGAGTCCAACAAACACAAGAATTTTCCTTCAGACAACATGAAAAAATATTATTTCCTTGCACCTTTCTTCTTGCCTGAAAGGCATTTAGCATTACCCCAACATGGACTTTCCTTAGTCTGAGTCTTCTATTTCTTGTTAAACCTTTCACTGCCCCTTGCTCATGGCAGCGAAGTGCAAGAACGGCTGCTGTGGGTTGGGCTGAAGGTCTAGAGATCCCAAGATCACTTCTCTGATCTCGGTGGATGCTTCATAAACACACGTAGGAGACACACACAACCCATGAGCCTTTCTTTTCATCTACTCTCCCAATTTCCACGGAAACAGCAATCTGTAGATTTACCGAGCCAGCAGAACTTGTATTATCACCTCTGTTTATCAGTCCCCAGAGTTTGTTCTTTTGTAAGTCCGTCTCCTCTCCAAACTCATTTGATATTTCACCCTCCAAACACCCTGCAGCCACAAGTTCCACCACTGGATGACACGCTGGGGAGAAAAAAACACCTCAAAACCTCCCCTTTTTTTTTGTTTTTTTTTTTTAAAACCTGCTGATGAGTTTTGAAAGAACGCTGCAGGTTACCCTGCAGATGGTTTTAAGTTTGAAAGAGAAATAAGTGGCAAATCATCGTCCCTACCTGTAGGCTGAATTGAAGCCCCGTCAGCTCACGCCAGCGCCATCATAAAACCGCAGCAATGCAGTTCTTCCCTAAGTACCGTGTCCATATGGAAGAGCCACTAATGGACCAATTTGCACCGACTCATCAATGTAAATCCAAAGCTACTTCATCTAATTTGTTAAACCATAAATGGTTTTACTACGAGTGAAACTTTGCCTGGCGACTCGATGACTTCCTCTTCCAAAAAGCCCTCGACGTTCTACGTACCAACGCACCGAGTGCATCTCCTGTTTTACAGCCCAGACTGTACATATCCATGGCGACACACGGCGTAACCCATGACTGAAATACGGACTCCTCTCAAAAGCTTACAGTGGAAAGAAAGGCAGAGGAATAGCCTAGATAAATTGAAACCAGCCTTTTAAATACCACTTTACAAGTTTACTGCTGATGGTCACGAGCACACCCGGCTCCCGTGCCCCTGAAAATAAAGGAACTCTAAAGAAACTCAACGCTGTTAAATGTTTTTTTCTTGCTTTTTTCTTTACTGGCTCCTAATCCGTTATTTCCAGAAGACACTCAAGAAAAAAACCACCAAACACCTTACATATCTGTTTCCATAAATCAAGTTTTCAGGCTAGTGCTCAGGAGACTTTGACAATCATTAATTCCCATGAGAGATTTTAAGCTACAGATGCTTCCCTGCACTGCCAGCTGGGGGTCACTCCTCCGCAACCTTGCAAAGGGCATGATGGGAATTGTTGAGATAAAAATGAAACTAGAACTGAGACCCTCTCACTTCGCAAATCAAAAGAAACCAAGCGTGCATCTCCGTCCCCGAGCACCTTACATCCAGAAGTGCAAAGCACTACGGGGACCATCAGCCTCACTCATTTAAGAGTTCACCGAGTCTATTTATATCCCAAAGACATCACTGGGGAGGCATGTTGGCTCTCAGACTTAAAAAGTCATTTTAGTGGCAATTCTGCCACAAAATATAATGACTGTTACAGAGGTCAGAAGAAGTATTTTCATAAAATATTACCTTCTGCTGACACCGCCCTTTGTCAGTGCCTTGGTCAAGTGCCTGGGACTGATCTCAGCATTTCCTTCAAAGGCTCGTTCCTGTAGAGCTGTGACATGACAACCTCATAAAAATTCTAAAGGTCAGACCTGAGCTTCAAGGTACACATCAGCAAAGTAAAACCTGAGCTTGACTGCAACCGGCTGCACAAACAAATGGAGTGCACAAACACTAAATATAAAATTAATGCTTAACGGTGTGTTTCCACCTAAACCTGCAAAGCGAAACCAAGTCAAGGTGAACCTGTCCTATGAGATAAACGCATCCTGCTCCTTTTCTCTCTCGTGAAAGCATTACTATGGCCATACCTACAAGACAGTTAAGCCTGATATTAACATCACTGCCCTGGTAACTTACTAATTCTACATTAATTTGGCTAGAGGATATACTGCTGCTCTCATTTTTGTTCTGAAATTCCATCTTGATGCAGGATAAAGTCAAATCTGCAGTTTGCTGGATTAAAGACAAGTTGTCCAAGCGTTTCAAACTAGCTGGGCAGCCAGTTGCTTTGGCTACATCAGATACAACATTCAACCTCTAGGGTCTCAAAAAGCTTTGAGCTCATTGTGCAACTGTGGATGAAGGGATAAAAAAGCAAGTCCTACAAAGCTACAGTAGTCTCACCAACCTCTGCTCAGTTACCACCCGATCCTTAGCCAACGGCTCCGAGAGCACACGCTGCTGACGAGAAGGATCTGACAATAGCCTCTGTCTCATTACTGTATCCACCACGCGCATCTTCTGCCCTCCAGAGCTCCCAAGGTCAGCCAAGTTCTTCTTGTTGTGGCTCTCCACGGTTTATCTGGGCAAGTCTGAGGGCGAGTACAAAGCCATAGGAAGTCTATGGATGGGTGTGTCACGCACTGGCTCTCTGAAGCGCCGACTTCTGAGCTGTGACTACCTTTCATAAGGTTGACTTTTAGGTTCTCTCTATAGTGTCCTCTTCAAGGCCCCTTGCCAAGCCTTTTCATCCAAGTCAGACAGTCACATCCTCTTTCTTGGGTAGCTTTGAACGTACTGTTGTAACAGAAGGAAAAGCTCGGTTGTTCTGGACCTCAGCTCCGTTTCATTTATTGTGGCTTTAACAGCTGCACAGCACCCAGTTTTGTGAGGCAGGTCAGGAGGTTAAGAAAAACGTGCAAGAGAAAAAAAAAATACCCTCCCCAAGCTAGAAATTAGTGCTCGCACAGATGCAGGGGGGAAAGAAACGTTATAGGATAAAACTGGTTACACCTATTCCAGGAACACAGCGACTTCTTTCAGCACAAGGCCCCTTGAAACTATCTGCAAATGAATTAGCACGCCATGAGCAGGAGAAAAAAGGCAAAGCTTTGTCATACGAGTAGTGCAAGTTAGGACGAAGAGTTAGCGCAACCCATAAACGTGACCTCCAGCGGAGCTCTGCACGAAACAAATACAATGAAGAATATCTTGCAAACAAACCCCACGATGCTGCACATTGGGGTGTCGCAGAAAGCACGCTATCTGCCCATCATACCGAGGTCCAGAGCAGGAACTGAATCAACATTGCCCCCATCTCTACAACAAACTTACTCCTTTACCTCCCTTCTCTCTCTTTATTCATTCCAGCCTCTAGGAGCCAAGTGTAGAACCTTATTTCCTCTCGGTCCATGCTAGGCAGCTCTCTGCTCCGTGCCTTTTTTAAGCACCCGTGTTATTTCCTGAAGCTTCGCCAAAGCCCGAGGCCACGTCCCTTGGAAAAGATCAAGCAGAATTTACACCGCCTGAACACGGCCTTTGAGGCACAGGCTGCCCCACGCTTCTATTAAACTCGGGTCGCATCGCAAACGGGCAGCGTTTATGGAAATCAGGTCACGGGAGTGTCAAACTTGTGAAGACTGAGAATTGAGAACAGGTTACAGAGCGAGAGGACCACTGTTAAAGGGCTCACACATCAAGATGAATTAATTTCCTCCAGCAAGGCAGAGCTTTCCCATGTTGGGACTGGTTTTACCGCCCCTGAAAGAATGCCCTCTTTTCAGGGGTTTGTGGAAGGCAAGAGGTCATTTTATTCTTTCATGTCACCGCAGCCTCTCCATTGAATGTTAATGCTCACGACCGCTTGCTTCTCACAAGCTTCAGCGAGGCTCTGAATGAGAAGGATCAAGAGCTCCTATTCTGGAAGCGACAAGGAACCCAGGCTGCCACAGCAGGGATTACAACCCCAGGCACTGATCTCCGGCACGGAAAACTGCAAC
>NW_009720254.1:76409-77410 GCF_000703405.1 Apaloderma vittatum
AGATGGATTAAAAAATGTTCGCTACAAGTACAGGAGGGGAATAAGCAGGCAACAGGGGAGAAGAAAGAATTCTGTACCAGTATACAAACACGGATTTCACCAAGAAGATCCTACGTACAAGGTTTAATTCTCATCTTGGCCATAGCGAGGCATTTGCTTCGCTCCCCACGGGCAGTGATAGTGAAAGCAGGGAGGCAGGGGAAGGGTTCATTCATAAATAGGAGTTACAGTCGATCCATCTGCTGCTGCCTTTGTTGTCCCTGCTCTAACAGAAGCTCTCTCCACGACTAGCGCAGGAGGGGATAAAAACCCGTTCGCTTCTAGCTCTGCCCAAGAGTGAAACCATCTGCAGCAGCAGCCACGCCACAGCTTTATTTTTAACTTCTCCTGCGTTACAAGCGCTCACCCCAAGGGTCATTAGGGAGACAGTTGGACTGACCACACCAGGACCGGGCACGTATGTTACCGGATCAATGATGAGCCTGAAAAACACCAAGGGCTTGGTAAAGGATGCAAAAGCATGAAAAGGAATATAAATGCACGTAGCAGCAGATCCTCTACTATCCAAAGCAGACAAACCTTATTAGGCTGAATTAAAAGTTATAAGGATTCCGAGAGGAGCAGGGATTAACCAGCTTCTACCAGCTGTCGATAGGAATCGGCCAGGTGCGACATTCCCAGCTGCAGCAGGAGGCGACTATACCCAAACCCCAAATTACTGTGTGACACGGGCGAACAATGGCATCCACAGAGGCAGCAGAGCGGGTGACACGCGTTTGTCAGAATTCAATTTACAGAAGGTCAAAGAATCACAGAACTCGATTTACTCGTGTCTAACCACGGTCACGTACGTGACGTTTGGCTGTATTTACACAACTGCTCGGTCCAAGGATGTTTAAGCCCAACCTGGGAGTCGCACAGAACACCGCAGGCTTTCAGACCACACTACTCAAAATTACTTAAGACTACTACTTCAGCTAGACCTTTAAAGGAGATTTTTT
>NW_009720255.1:0-204 GCF_000703405.1 Apaloderma vittatum
GTCTTTCCCCGCGGTCAGACAAGGAGCCCTTGCCACGTTAAGCGCGGCATGGGGCAGCACCAGCTCTTCCACATCTTCCCTTTCCAGCAGTTTCTCTCCCGTTAAAGCCAGTCTCCTCTACAGACCACCCATTCCTCCAAACCATGGCCCAAGAAAAATCAAGTAACCTCAGCTTTACTCCTTTCCTGGCTCCTCCAGGGCACC
>NW_009720255.1:222-926 GCF_000703405.1 Apaloderma vittatum
CCCAAGCCCCCGGCAGCCCCAGCTCCCTCCCAGCTGAGGAGAATCATAGAATCATAGAATGTCCTAGGCTGGAAGGGACCTCAGAGATCATTGAATCCAACCTCCCTGTCACCAGGGATGCCACCTCTTGACTAGATCAGACAACACATGGGCACCGACGGGGAATCGAACCCGTGACCTTGGCTTTGCCACGCTCAACTGACTGAGCTAACTGGCCCCGAGAAACCTCCTCTGAGGCCTGTCCCCAGCAGGTGTTGCTCATAGACCTGATCACCAGGTCCGAGCTGGCCCCGAGGGCTCTGTTACATTCCAGGTTGGATGAACACTGAAGTGGCTGGTAGCCTTTGGCAAATGGAAGACAAAAGAACACATCCTTTGATCTAACCCAGCCGTAACCTCGGGACTTTTGTGTTCAGTTTTGGTCACCTCAGTATAGGAGAGATATCGAGGTGTTGGAGCGAGTGCAGAGGAGGGCAACAAAGCTGGTGAAGGGCCTGGAGAACAGACCTTATGAGGAGCGATTGAGGGAGCTGGGTCTGTTCAGTTTGACGAAGAGGAGGCTGAGGGGGGATCTCACCATGCTCTACAATTACTTGAAAGGACATTGTAGAGAGGTTGGTGCTGGTCCCTTCTCACAGGTAATTAGGGACAGAACCAGGGGGAATGGTTGCAAATTGCAACAGGGCAAGTTTAGGGTGGACATT
>NW_009720255.1:947-26029 GCF_000703405.1 Apaloderma vittatum
GGTCAGGAACTGGAACAGACTGCCTAGGGAGGTGGTTGAGTCATCATCCCTGGATGTGTTCAAGTGTCGCTTAGATGTGGTGTTGGGTGATACGGTTTAGAGGTGAACGTGTAGTGTAGGGTCAGTGGTTGGACTCGATGATCCCAAGGGTCTTTTCCAACCTGAATTGTTCTGTGATTCTATGACTGTCTTTGCAGCACTCAGGACTGGGCCTGGTGGCTGCAGAGATCTTGCACACGGGATTGAACCCTGCTCAGTTCAGACAGGCAGCTCCAGGGAAGGGACCGAGCGCTAAGCCGTGCCTCCACCCAAGGCAAAGCATTTCTTGAAGCTTAACGCCAAGAAGGGCTCGAAGAGAAAACCCAGCATTACAGGCTATTCATGCCAGGGAAGGGACCGAGCGCTAAGCCATGCCTGCACCCAAGGCAAAGCATTTCTTGAAGCTTAATGCCAAGAAGGGCTTGAAGAGAAAACCCAGCATTACAGGCTATTCATGATGCTGGAATTCAGTTTTGGGAGGATTTTGCTGCATCACTCATTAAGCATTAGTCACAGCCAAAAGCCCAGTGCAATTGTTTGGATAAAGCTGTAAATATAGTGTGGCACTGTTACCATATTGGCTTCTTTTATTCTGGCACACAGGGCTCATGCTTATCTCTATGGCCAGCGTGCAAATGGATTAAATTTAGAAAGGGCTAAGCTATTTTCTCTCACTAAAGATAAAACACATGAAAATTTTGTTTACTGGTTTTGAATAACAATAATTAAAGGGATGTTTTCAGCTTGAAGTGTTGAAGCTGAAAAATGTTGAAAACTTTAAAAAAGGAGTCACAAGTGCTTCCAGCAGCAGTCTCCGGCACCAGGCTTCTGCAAAGAGTGAATGAACGAGAGCACTTGCCACGAGACTTCCCCCCTCTATCAGTGTTCTTTGGAAAGCTTTGTCAGAAAATGAGAATGGAATCAAAATTAATTTCTTAAAGCTAGGTGTACCAGGAAAAGGATTAATCTGAATTTGAAATGAGGTCATGGTTTCAAACCCAACAATGATACAGACTGGCAGAACGAAGGTAGTGATTCTGTTGATGTTTGTCAGCAGATAAAATTGTTGCTAAGCAGATGTTACAAACTTAGGATTTATGATTGTAGCTCCCTGAAGGCCTCCCCAGAGCACGACTGTCTCAAAGCCACATTAACAATACTTTATTTTCCATTAAAAGATCTGTCACAGGTTAAGTGAAAAAAAAATCTGTGAATTACATATGGTTGGTATTTACTTAATGAACATTAAATTTGCGGGATGCATATTTTCACTATAGAAGCCTCTTTTATCTGCTTGTAACTGTACCTGACTCTGGGTATCTTCTCGCTTACTTTGATTCTGTTACTGTAGAAACTTCTAATAAAACTTGACCCAGTCGCTTTCAAGAAATTCTGCAAAGAAATATTAACTATTGCAGTTAAAACGTTATGGTTGTTTTCATGTAAATTGTTGGTTCTTAATGCTTTGAAGCAAAGACTTTAAACTTTGTAGGATCTCACTGGTGGTTGTATTGAGATAACAACATGCTTTACCATTGTGCTGAAAATAATTTCACTTATGTTTACGGAAATAACGTTACGGGCTGTGAAATATTAAAAGAATACCATGATTAGCATCTCAAAAGCACCAGAAAAAAAATTAATCAGGCTGAATTTGGGCTAAAATTGTAGTGGAGTGTCACACATTACCCTGTGAGCAAAAAGGGAAGTGTGTGGTGAGTGTACGGCCCGCTGTCAATCTCACGTCCCAAGCAGGGCAAAGGAGGTAGGAAGCAAGTAATAGCTAATCACTTATTTTAGTTTCAGACTTGTTTTTCAAGTGTTTCGTCTCCCCCCACTGGAAAACATGGCACCCTGGGACATGCTCGTGCTTCGGAGACCAAGTGTAGTGTTTGTGCAAAATGTAGCACTAGTGCTGTTCTAAACCTCAAGGATAATCCATAAAATAACTCCAAATCCATATGCATTGAATATTTTATCCATTTGTGCCTTCATCAAATGTTACTAACAGATTTTTTACCAACTGCAGTGCTGGTTGTGTTTTATAGTATTGCTAACCTATTTCCAAGGTGAATGCAGTGTCTTCAGTTTGCAGCTTCAGGGGGCAGAAAGAAAGGAAGAAAAGGCAAGTTTTGATCCTGAGTGAGTTCCTGAAAAAATGCTGTGCAAAATCCATGTGCTAATGATTAATAACAGTGGAAGAAAAGATTCAGTTTTTGGAAGTAAACTCAAGTTCTTTACTGCTGCAGGGTGGTGGCAAATGGAACAAGAGTATGAGAGACCATTTGAGCTTGTCAGTTCCATCTAAGTACCTTTAAAATAATTTCTTTTGCTGAATTTCAGTGGTGCAAGTGCTCCAAGAGCCTTGTCTGCAGTACCTTCCTGCTGCTTTCACGACAACCCTTGCAGATTTCACACCACTTCCTTCCCCATGCTTAGAAGCCAGAAAAAAACTTTCCTGTATTGAGGATTTACTCAGAATTTACTTCCTAATTGCTTCTGAAAGCTAGACTGCATAGGGGACTCTAGTTTTCCATTCTGACAGGGCATTGCCCAGAAGTAGTCTTATTTCTCAGCTCTAAACTTCAAGATGAAAGTGCTGCTGTAGTTGTAACCTCTGTCAGTAGAAAAAAAATCTCTGCATTTATTCCCCTTCGCAGGACAATGTGCCACAAGGAGCACGACATGATAGGGATGAGAATAAACAAGCCACAGGCGACAGATTGAAGTTCTTGCTACTTAATGGTTTAATCGTGCGATGTGAGAGTATACTTTGTGTATGATCAGAATGAGCGTTGGGTAAGACCTGCACAGAGAAGAATTTAGCGTTTAAGCTAAATATGGAGAAAGCCCCCAAACTCTGTCAGCTTGCTAGCCTATTCTGACCAGATTTCATTGCAAAGAGAAAGTCCTTGCATTTTAGTGCAACATTTTGCAGTATTTTTGCAATGTTTCATAGCCTAGAAAGGGCAACTTTTAAGGGGCTGTGGGCACTTTACAGCCCTTCCCTACTTTTTTCTCACTCCTCTCCTGAAATACCGCTGAGATTTTAGCTCTGTTACAGGGGAGGAGCGATCAGCTGCAGGCAGATGTGTCAGGTGTGTAACAGGGTCGTTTTGCTGATAGCGCGTGGCTCAGGGCTGCAGGTGTCTGTAGACATCCCAGCCAGCAGCACAGGGAGGGTGATAAATAGCTTATTTCGCAGAGAACACCAGAGAGACAGTCTCGCAAACCTGTCAACAGCAAGCCTGGCCCCTATCTCTGTTGTTCCAAAAAAGAGGCTGGCCACAGAACTTCAAAAGAAATGAAAGATGGTAGTTAAGAAAAAAGGTAACTGTCATGTCATACCTGTGATACAAAACTTACCATTTTCTATCCATTCCCAACATATTTGGCCTTCGTTCTTTTTTTTTTTCCTCTACTTTTCCTGAAATTTTCTCTGAGGCTTCCTTTCCAGAATGGGAGGTGTTGCCTGAAAAAAAGTCTGTTGCAATCTTCTGCATCTCCCTCTCAAAGCTCACCCTTTCTCGGACATCCATAAGGCACTGAGCAGCAGCCAGGCAGATTGCCTAGTGGTCTTATTTACAGGCTACATTGCTAATTAAAATATACCTCCCAAAACCCAAGTACTTCCTAACAGGACACTGTCACTCCACATTTTTTGTTGCATGTCCTGGAAGCACAGTTGGTTTTGACAGACAGGCTGACCCAAGGCTTGCTGACGCTGATAGGAAGCTTCCCATCTACTTCAGCTTCAGAAATGGTCCTTATGGTGTCTGACCCTTGCTTGGCCCTCCACAAATGCTGCGACTAGCTAAAAAAGCTAAAAAGCCTAAAAAAAAAAAAAATCAAATCAGAATCGAAGATGCAAAGCCGGTTTTCTGCACCACTCTTTTCTCAAGAATTATGTGTTGCATCACCTGGGGGAACCTTTTCCCAGGCCAGTGCCTCACTGTCAGCATCTTTTTTTCCGCCCCCTAGGGGTTTTGCTACAGAGAAAAGCAATTCGCTCTTTTATGTATGTAGCCCAGCAGGAGTTTCATGCATTCAGCTACTGAAAAAGAGGAGGTGCTCAGGTGCTGATGAAGTGATGCTAGTATCAACTTCATGTTTCAGCAAGTGCAGAGGACGCTGTGACTTGTGATATTATTTTTTTCCCCTTTGAAGTACTAAAACAACGAATGATCAGCCTCCCCTTAGGCTTCCAAGTAATTGTAGATTATAACAGCTCCTTGAATAAAAAGCAGTTACCTTACAGTTTCTTAATTTTCACCTTGAATGAGACTTCTTCAGAAGAGCTTGAAGACTAGAAAGAATCATTTTGCAAGGTGCTGCATATGTTTATAGAGCCTTTATATAGGTTGGATGTACTAAATGAGATAAATTCATTCAAAGCTTAGTGCTCCATCAAGTTAAAGAGGATCTTTCATGCCATGAACATAGGTTGATTCCTGTTTTTACTAGCGTGTAATTATAATCTCATCTCTGAGTTTACATTTTCTTCTCTCCCCATGCAGAAACTACGTCCTTGAAAGAAGCCGTCGTTTCTTATTCCAGGCTGTTACCAGTAGATAACAGACTTCTAAACTTACAGATCTACAAACTTCTTCAGTGCGTTCATGAGAAAGACAAGAAGCAAATAAAAAAGCTGATCCAGCATGGATTCCGAAATCTCATTAATTTCACAGACCCCGTAGAAGGCTATAGTGCCCTTCATTTGGCCTCCATTAAAAATGACACCGACATGTGCAGCTTCTTGCTGGAACAGGGAGCTGATCCAGATGTCCAGGACAAAATGGGACGCACTCCAGCAATGAAGGCAGCTGAGCTAGGCCATGAGGTAGTTTTGGATTTATTGATAAAAGCTAAAGCAGACATGACTGCGGTAGATAATGAAGGAAAAGGTAAGTAACGGGGAAGCTTATCAGACCAGAAATACCATTGAAATGACACTAACTATGTTACACATTTGCTACCTATATTGTGTCCTATCTGTAGAGAGGAATTGTGGTTGAGGGTGGTCCTTACAGCTCAACAGAAGCTACTGGCCATAAGACCTATGAGGAAAATTAAAATAATTCTCCCTGAACCATCTGGGCCTTTAAATCATAGGCCTCTCCCATACATAGCTGAAAGACAACTTGCAATTGAAAATCACGTTCCTCCCTTGACGTGTCACATATTAAATTCTGGTTTACTCCTCAAGTTCAAAGGCCCTGAACTAGAGGTCTTTTTTGCGTGTATATACCCTAAGAGAAGTTAATGTGTCTTTGTTGAAGGAATTTGTCCATTCAGCTGTGAAGCTTACAGCCTGAGTAACCTCTCTAATAATTCAGTATTGCACCATAATCCCTGCTGTTTTTCTTTGCAGGCATCTTGTTTTACTGCATTTTACCTACAAGACGGCACAACGTCTGCATGCAAATGGCCTTGAAATATGGTGCAGATGTTAACAACTGTACCACTGAGGGGAAACCTTTATTAGTAGAAGCCTGTGAGCGAGCTCATGATATTAAAGAAACGTGTCTGAATTTCTTGGAAAGAGGAGCCAATCCCAGTGCAAGAAACCCAGTATGAATATTTCTGTAACTAAGAACATATATACCAGAGTACAGAATAGTTACCAGATGAGTAGAGTATGTCAACTTAAATCCTCACATTAAAGTTATAAAGCAGTGACACACACTTAACAGTGCAGCCATGCTTGTCCCCTGTTTCCATATCACCCTTTTTTGCAGGAGTTGGGATTTAAGTCTTTTGGTTGAACCACATATCCTGATTTAGATTTTTGTAGCTCAGAGTGCAAATATTTTGCAAAACCAAAATGTAGCTAGGCCAGCTCTTAGGAGTTGCAGTTCACCGTACTTCAGCAGCGCAGTGCTGATTTGCACTTTTCCTCAATGTGCCCTAAGGTTTTAAGAATTGAAATACTGTACGCGACAGGGTGAGTCCAGCATGAAAAATCCAATGGAGAATCAAGGCAGGGACAAGATGCAGGGAACTCTTTTCTCTTTTCTGTACATCTTAGTAATTTATTTGTTTACTTCCTTAATTTAACCTGAAGCTCTGTGCTATTGGCCAAGTCAAGGAGCTCAAGTCTTCCCTTTAAAGCTACCCAAAAGTAGCTTTTTTTACTTTGGTCCTGGTTTTGCACTCTCTTTCCTGGCTGGTACCTACAGCAAAACCAATGTTTGGGCAACCTTATCCCATCCTCTCACACGTGTGTCTGCTTCCTGCACTCAGTGTACCAGCAACATGAGAAACCTGCATTTTTTAAATTTTTTTTTTGGCAATATGATGGGCGCATGCCTGGTCATGTACGGGGAATGTTTTGCTAGGTGCAGAGATAGACAGATATCAGGGAAGAGTGGATGGTTCAACGGAGCGAATCCACAGCTCACTACTCTGTCTACCCCTGTGTAGAGTGGCAAATCAGATATCCTAAGCCTTGCTGTGGGCCAACGCTTTTGCCCTGAATTAACACAACACAAAATGCTAGCAATCCACAATCAGCAATGTGCTCTGTTCTTGGGAAGGTCACCAGATCTACTAAAGTCAGCCATTATAAAGTAAAAACATGCTGCTAATCAAAGATGCGCTATTATCTATAAAAAGACATAGCACTAATGTAGCAGAACGCGAGCTTTTGCTCACAAAGCAGTAGTGAAATCCCTCAGTTGCTCTGCCTTCACGGTAACACTCCTCCAGCCATAATCGCTCCTTGTGCCATTTCACGATAGAGGTGGTATTTTGTGGTTAATTTTGTAACCATGCATGAGAGCACATACACAGAATAAAGAACTCTTTAACCAACCAACTTGAATAATTTGGACTATTCAAGACACTGAAGTTACTGATGTACCCGAGTCACTGGGATTTAACTGCACATATTTTAGCAGCATTATGACAAGATTCTTCAAGTTTACTAAACTATCGGACTTGTCTCTGGTTTTTTGACAATACCTAAAAAGGACACCTTAATTTTTATACCACCTTGCGACAATCAGATCATATTGTTCCAACGCAAATTAGTATACAAAAATTCTGAATTATTTTCTTGCTACCCTGCAGGCTACAGGTCGCACAGCCTTAATGGAAGCCGCGAGAGAAGGCATTCTCGAGCTGGTGCGCGCTCTCCTGGAGAGAGGAGCCGATGTTAACCTCGTTGACCTCGAAGGACAGAGTCCTGCACATTTTGCAGCCAAAGGAGGGTTTTTTGAGGTATCATCATTTGCAGCATTAAAAGCATTACTACAAAGCCAAACCTTGGCTATTTTGTTGTCATCATTGGGATTTTTTTGGTTGGTTGGTTGGTTTTTTATTTTGAGTCCAGTATCTCAGCTGATCAAAGCTTACTAGTCAGTAGTCAAGCCCTGCTTCCTTTTAAGTATCAAAGGGAACCCAGCAGTGATAAAATCATCTCTCTCATAATTGCAGAGGCTTTTTTCCCCAAGGTGTCTCTGAATGTGTGTGCTAGTGGGATTGTCCGGTGTGAAAAACCTCCACTGGAGAGCTTGTTTTTCTCAACATGCGGTGTGTCCCAGCTGTCCAACAGGTGAAACATTAGCCTTATAAGAAGAGCAGATGCGAGCAGCTGCAGATAGGCACTTTCTTCCTTATCCCCCATCTCATTTTTTTTTTTGATTGCACACACAAAGTCAGAGTTACTTTAAGACAGTGACCTGCTGGGAGGAACAAAGAGTGTCCTTGGCGTCTACAACCAAACAACGTTTCCATTTCCTCAATTAAGTGAGCACAGCACTATAGAAAACACCAGTGTTATGTGTGCATCTATCAGCTGGGCATGGGAACCTGGGAATACAATATGATACTGCATTTATTTGTAAATCATCCTCATGCTTTCCCATCTTAAGAAGCAGACAAAATTTTTTATGATAATGCCTTTGTTTTTCTAGATTTTGAGGATTATTTCAGCTTATAACGGAGACTTGGGCCTGATTGATATGAATGGTAACACACCACTTCATTATGCTGCAGAAGGAGGATTTTTAAATTGCTGCAAGTTTATAGGACAAAGAGGTACATCAAAAATGAGTTACTTTGCAACTATCACATATATTCTTTTTCTGTGCTAAAGGAAAGATTGCACTTGGTGTTTATGAAGGATTTGACTCTCTAGGTTGTCATGAGGCAAATGTAATTCTCATTAAGAAGCACCTAACATAAGCTATTATAACTTATTTCTAATGAAGTGGCTGAGGTAAAACATTTATCGAAGAAAGTGCCAGAAACATCATGGGTTTATATAATTTAGAATTGATATGTATGAAGTGGTTCTGATTTTAGTTGTTTTAGAAGTATTGCACTGAAACTTCTAATGGGAAATTAACTCTTGGTTTTCTGGTCATTTAAAAATAAAATTATCTCAGTGCAGTCATGGAGAAAACTTGGTGCCCCTAGGCATTGTAACATACTCCAAAGCAGCTGTGATAATTTTCTAACTCAATCAGATGATCGTAGCACTTGAGCCTTCAATTCAGGAGTCTGTTCTTTGCGATTCAAACTTTTAACTAGTGGCCCACTCCTAAGTTGCAAGGTTGGGTTATAGAACATTGAGCAGTATTTTCATCTTTGTTTCTTCTTAACCTTGCTCACCACTTTAAAAATGTGAATTTTTCACTGAACTTCTGTTCTTGAGTGGACAGCTAAGTAGAGCATGGGTTGCCCAATGAATGTTCCTTTGGGAAACAAATTCTGACAACACGTGGCTAACTTTCCACTATCGCTAGTTATAGGTAAGGCAGTAGAAAATTGTAGACCCATGGCAATTAGTTGCACATATTTTTACAAGTGTCATATTAGGTAATTATGAATTGCACTACATTATCAGTGAAGTTGTGTCTGTATTTTCAGGCTGTGATCCTACACATAAAAACTTGTTAACAAAGACCCCAAGAGCAGTAGCCAAGGAAGGCGGCTTTAAAGCAGCAGCAGTAGCGTTGCGCAAAATGGAAAAAGCCTTTAAAAGGCAGTCCAAGCCCGGGGCTAAGAAGGACGTCCCTCGCTGGGCACTGAGGCTGTACGACTGGTCCTTAGAGCACCAGGCTGCCCTCCGCAAGGCGTTTATGGCCACCACCCAAGTTGATGAGATGGTAGCTGAAGATGATTTTATCTCGATTATTCAGAAGCGCTGTGCCTTTGTGAACATTGAACAAATAAAAACTATTGCTGAAAAGCACAGAGAATCTCGGGAATCTGAGGAAATCAACATTGAAGATTTTTTTAAAGGCTCTAAATACTTGAAGAAAGTCTTTCTTATAACATCCTTTGGATCCAAGAAAAAGAAGGGGAAGACGGGGAAGAAACAAAGAGGCAAAAGAGGTGTCGCCGTCCCTGTGCCAATTTGTGTGATTCCAAAGAGCACACGTCCACAGAGGGAGGACGGCTTCCCTGTGTACATGATTGAGGCTGTTCAGAACATTGCTGAGAGCTACCATTGTAACCAAGACCACCCATCTGCCCACCCCGTGCACGATGACCGTGCCTGGTATATAGATGAGCCAAGGAAAGTGTTCGTGAATATCAACTACCTCGTCAGAGCAGGAGACATCCTGTCTCTACAGAAAGCATTCGAGGAGGGCGTGCCAGTAGACATAAAAGATAAATATTACAAAACACCTTTGATGGTTGCATGTGCAAGTGGGAACATAGATGTTGTCCAGTATCTTCTGGAAAAGGGGTAAGATCATTTCAGAGATTTTTTTTGTTTTTTAGATTGCTGTCTTGGAAGGGCTTTTAAAAGTGAAAATTTGGATGCAACATAGCGTGGTTTCATTTTTACTTACATAACATTAATATTAAAGTTCTATAAGATCTTGCATTAGAGAGGGTTGGTTTATTACTTACTATTTTTTTCGCATTTCAGTAATGGAAATAGAATCACCCAAGAGGTAAGTTCCCCAGGTCTGAAATTTTTAGTGTCCAGGCTGTTGGCATTTTGGTCAGACACAGAGAGCCTAGAAATCCAGTCTGTTGGAACCAGAGTTAATTCATACCTATGACTCAAACAGCACATGCTCAAAACTGAACTCTCGAAATCAGATGAGTGATTTTGGGGAAATCTGGCTCAAGTGACTCACCTGAAATCATTAAGGTACCCTTATCTGGATCATCAAGGCAATCCCAGACTTCCCTGTTGCACATGCCAGGGCTTTTGCACACAGATGTTTTAAGGAGATAAGCCTTATAATCACTTTTTTTCTGGTGGCTAAGGCAGCGGGATTTACACCAGAAGCATGCACACTATTTATTCTGTTTCTTGCCTTAGAAATGCTTCAGCAATTTTGTAGCCTACAGACACACTTGTGAAAAGTCTCAATGACAGCTTAAAAATGAAAGCAATTTAAGAGAGATTCGGTCATACTTGTGTAATAGCATAATGGCTTCTTTTTTTTTTTTTTGTCGGACTGCTGTAGTCCTACAGTCATTCACATAAATGATTAAATTAACTTTTTTCCAAGATACTTACAGTGTTACAGTAGCTTTGTTCTAAAAATTCATTTTAACATTAGTTCCTCAGGATAAGTGGCTGTAGTCATTGCTGAGTCACTGCAGAGACTTCACAACAGTTAGATCTTTACGCACCCTAGTAATTACACTGACATTGCTGGAGCATATGGAAATTTGTGTAAATGTGTATATTCAGGACTTACAAAGATAAGACTGCAAGGGTTAGCAAACTAATCTAGCAAATTAACCTGCACTGCTGTCATCGAGCCTCACTAGAGAGCACTGGGGTCACGTCATATTTAACAGTTATACCTAGAAATGTAGTAACTTTTAAAAAAAAAGTAACCATTTTGAGATTTTTAAATTGACATAAATCAGAAAATGGAAAGTTATTAGTAAGATGTTTAGCTCTGCATCTTTTAATAGCATGAACATTCAGATAATTTCAGGTTGATGTGAGAGTTCAAGTACTTTTTTACAATATAACCTTCTCAGTATGGTATCACAAATCCATATTGAATTGAAGAGAAAACATTTATCTAGAGCTGTAGGAAACACGAAGGTTTAAACATAAATTGATGGTATCTACCTTTTGTCTTTTTCCAGAAAGATTCAGAAATAAATTAAGTTCCGGCTAAAAGCAAATTCGATGCTTGATCAGGAGAAAACGCAGTAGAATTTTTAAGTCAGTGCCTTGTTGTCCCTGTTCCCTTCAATCAGCAAAAAGTTTTGCAAAAAGGCTTCAGAGGCAGAGTATTGGTACAGGCATGGAAGTTGGGTTGATAGAGAAAGTGGAATAACTATAACCACTTATTTTAATGAGAAATATGAAGGAAATGAAAACAGCACATGAATAAACCATAACAGCTAAGGAACTGAAGATAACAGAGGTTAAACTGTTTGGTCAGGGCAATTTGCTACAATAAGATCTCACCAAAGGTAGAATTCTGAAAAAGATTAAAAAAATTAAAACAAAACCAAGTTGATCTGTTCTTTTGCTCTAGAGCAAAACATTAACCATCTGACCTGAAAAGCAAAAAGCTATCCCTGGAAGCAGCTTCCTTCATAATTTTTCTTCCTTCATAATTTTTCTTCCTTCTCCCTTCCTCCATGTCTTCTGGAAAGACATCAAGCTCTTTGTCCCTAGAATAAAAGGGACAGTGACCTTGACTCAGCTCAGGACCTCTAGGCCATCTTAAATACAACGCAGAGTAATTCACTCCAGTGCTGGGGAATCCCCTCATGGGGTTTTGACCCCTTCTGAACCCAGAGGCGGGGAATGATCCACCCCTACAAATAATATTTCACAACAAGCTGTACATCGGATACTAAAATGGTTTCAGAGTAGCAGTAGCAATACAAACCCATGTATTTACATTGAATATGCTGCTACAGCGAGCAGTTAACATCAGTTGTACTTGGAGGTGTGGATTTTACTGTATCTAGCAGATAGAGATGGCTTCATCTGCCACAACTCCTTTTGCTCTTTTGTAGGGCTGATGTAAACATGACAGACAATTTCATGTGGACTCCCCTCCATCACGCTTGCTATAACGGACACCTGGATATTGCTGAACTGCTGGTGAAGGCTGGAGCAGCCGTGGATGCACCTGCAATAGGCAATGCGACCCCACTGATGAGAGCCATCGAGACCTCCAGACTGGATATAGTCTGGTTTTTAATCAGCGTGGGGGCTGACATCCAGATGACAAACAGTAATGGTAAATAGCAACGTCTCACAAAAAAAGCCCGTTTCCTTACATGTGTACATGTTTTATTAAAAGAAAACCAAAAACCCAAAACCTAAGCTCTTGGAGCACATTGAGAAGTGTTCTGAATTTACTATTGCGGTCAGGATCGGGATGAAGGCAAGAGGTTCAAATACTTTTGTACAGTGTAGAATCACTGTTGTAAGTAGTCAGCTTTCCTGAGGTTTATGCATCTAGAAACTGAAGTAGCATGATTAATTGCCCTTCACAAGATATATACAGAGTTATAAGTGCCTTTAATGAAAAAATCTATCTAGTTATTAATAGCATTTGACAGAAAATTAGATTTTAGTTGTGCCCAGCACATACACTAACACCCACTTAAATCACTTATATTTTATGCACAGGCAGTACTGGTTAAAATTTCTTGCTGCTTAGCATATAAATATTACTCTCTGAGAAAAAAATCCTGAACAGAATACCAAATCTGAACTGATACTGAAGTGTTACCTTCTTGCAGTAGATCCCTCATTGGCTCTTATTTCCTGGTTTTGGAGTAACTGAAACAGTTAACGTTTGTCACATTTTAAGCTCTTGCTGCAACGTAGAAAACAACGAATGAGACTTTTCTTGCCAAAATACCTAGTGGGTGAAACCCAGCTTCTAGAAAGGATGTGTATTCCTTATTTTTATCACCATGTGGAGTGCCAATTCACACAGCAGTTTAGCCTCACAACTGCTCTACAGACACAAGATCTCTTAAGATCCAGATTTTTTTTTTCCCCTTTATTAAGCACTGAAGGTGTTCCGCCCCATTTAAACCACAGGGCTTTCCAATGACTCCCTTCAGCCACAGAGCAAGCACTGGAAGAGGTAGACACCTACAATAACTTGGTCTACATTCCTAACCTTGTCCTATGCTAGTCATCTAGTGCTGAATGCTCTCAAAGATGAAAATCACAACCTGCAGGACCAGTATATCCAGCTGCAAATGTCAGGACATTAAGAGCAAAGCAATCACTCCAAGAATTCCCTCCATATTTCGTTCCTGCAAGCAATGCTTGCTGCTGTCACACTGACTCATTAATGAAATAGAGACCTCATTAAATTCAGTTGTCTGTAATGTCACTACCCAGTTGCAACAAGTGCCAAGGTTCATTTTTGTGGCTTATACGGGTGTTTATTTGTTGTTTGGTTTTTTTAACAGGAAAGAATGCCCTTGATATTGCTAAAGTGTTTGCAGATTCTAGAATAATTGATCTACTCCAAAATAAACTGGAAGGCTTGTTAGAAGCAGCAGAAGAAAACAAAGCAGGAAAAGTTGTGAAGCCAAAGTCGCCTTCTACACTGGTACTTGTAGAGGCACAAGCTATGGAAGAGAAGGTATGAGAGATGGTAGCAAAGGACTGATTTGTTAATAAGTTAGTAGAGTCCTGCTTTAATTTTTTTTGCCATCCATGTCTCTCTAAAGCTATAAATCAGGTGGTTCTGTTAAAGTGAGTGTTTTTAGAAGCCAGTGCTAGCACTTGTTCATTGGTTAAAATTTTGCCTTGGTAATTTTATGAACTTTGTGTCTTCCCCAGTCTCACTGAAGAATTATGTCCTATATCACTGACAGGGCACAGAAAAATATTTCCTCTTCTTCTCCCCCTCCTCCTGAAGTTTATGACCATCCAGCTCTGACATGGTAGATAAGGGGAGCATCTGTTTCTTCACAGGGCAAGACCAAGGCCCTTCAAACTAATAAAAAGGTCTTTTTGTTCTGCTAATGGAACTCACTGAGGTAATATCAGTGACTGATATTGCTGACTTCTCATTCCCCAGCTTGTCTCACATTCTTCCTCTTCCACTGTTGACCCAGAGTTCTGTTTCTCAGATCCCACACCAGGAACCAGGAGTCCCAAATACATTACCCTAGTTCCCAAGCTAACATCAGCCTCCATCACTACATCTTCATTGTCTTATCGTGGATGAGATTTTCCTCGATTTACTCATGTTACTTGTTAGTCAGAGCTGAGATGGTGTTTAGAGAGAAAACACAATTCTGTCTGCATTGCTGGAAGCATCCTTCAGCAGTCCTGCCCTGGGCGGGGTAGTAAACACACTCCAGCAGCCAAATTTTTGGTTCCCTCTTTCAAAAATGTTTTGAATTTGTCAGGACTAGTATAGGACTGTGATAGGTAGGAGGACGACAACCTCAGGTATTTATTTCATCACCCAGCACAGGATGGGATCACCAGTGGTACTAAAGGACTGTCTTGTGAGCCTTAAAGAATAGTGAATGTTTTAGTGTCCAAGAGGAATCATTCATACCTTTTAAAAGCTTTTCCCTCACAATTTTTCTTTATTAAAAGGAAAAAGAAAAAGCAGCTTTAAGAAAAACAGATTCTGAATGGATTAAGAAAAATACACCCACAGTAAACAGTAAAAGAAGTATCAGAAGTTACAGGACACAAGCTTTGCTTCCAAACACGCTGTACTTGTACAACTGGTAACTTGTCTTTCAGCCTTCACAGGTATCTCTGTCAGTCTCAGAAGAACCCATTCTCGAAAAGACAACACGTTCCTTTAGGGACAGTGTTATTTATCTGCACACTTTGATAACCAGTGGTGCTACCAAGAAAGAGGACATCGCATTCAAACCCAGAAAAGTAAGTACAGTAGCAAAACATGAGTTATAGTAAAGGTAGACCTTGCTGTAGATCAAACACCAGAACAATCTGATGAAACAACTCCACAATACAACTGACTTATAGATAACGTGACACAGACTAGAGATTGCCACGAACAAACTAAAGAGTTTATATATATATATATGTGTGTGTGTATGTACTACATAAATACACATATTCATATAAAACAAATTATCATGGAAATCAAGCTCTTAATCAAGTTTTAAAATGAGGTTAAAGTGAACCTGCAGTAAAATACAAATGCAATTATGTTCACAGTATAGATTGTTACATTTCCGCACTTAAAGGGTAGGAGTCCTTCTGCATAACACCAGCACTAACTTTTAACTTGCCTCCTCAATTAGTTGTCACCTGATTACTTATGTCAGCGACAGTTACCAAACTGAACAGATCATAGGACACTAAATGTTTCCTAGAGCTAGAATACTGGAAATGTAATTTTTATATCAGGGACTTGTTAGTACTCATTCACAAATAACCAAGAAACAGGAAAAGATGATCACAGAGAAGTGATTTTTAAATTATTTTTTTCTCCTTAAAAAGGAAAATGATACAATTGCTAACTGAGAAGCTCTGTCTGGAAGCTGGTTACCATTTCCCTAACCTTGATATGTACTAGTTTCTGCAGTGGTCCCAGGGGAACAAGACTACGCTGCCAGTGACTCCACAAGCTAATTGCTCTTCTCCACTCTGAAGACCTTGGGCCAGAGTCAGTCATTCTCAACAATTAGCTTTGGGTCTTCTTTCACATCTTATTCCAAATCTGAGCCCACAGCATGTTATAGATTGGATGTGACCACAAGAGAATGTTCAGCTTATAAATACACAAATTGGTGTGATACCTTTTACTGGGAGGTTGTTGTTACTTTCTGATGGGAGGCTACACTAGTTTTCTTCTGTGTCTCAGGATGGAAAGGAGTGCTAGAACGTGGCTCTGTTTGGCTCACAGTGTCTTCTTAATGCTTCGGTTGCATGTCTAAGTTAACTACAAATACCTTTGTTTTCTAGATTTGGAGCCCTGATGCTGCAATAAAGGAGCTAGTAAGAAAGCAAGAATTTCTTCGTGAGCGCTCTGCTCTTGATGGACACTCAGAAAGCTCCATGACCCCCTTTAACAGAGAATTTACAGAATAAGCACGCCAGCTGGAAGGAGCTACTTCAGCATGTGTTTTGAGAGGACAAAGATCTAAAAGGCTACTGCTCTGTAAGGAAGGAATTATGCAGTACTCAGCATATGTATCTCAGTTATGATTAAAAAAAAACGTAGCTAGTCCTCTGCAGATGATGTTGCTTCCACACAATCTTTTGTTAAGGGCTGGAGGAACGTTTATCCTCATGTAGTTCTAAGTCTCCGAGCTGGCTCAGCGTGGAATGGCTGCTGTTGACACATGTCCTTTGTCTTTGTAAAGGTATGGCTTTATGAGGCTATTTTTCACCCCAAAATGCTGCAAGGTAGTTTTCACCCCAAATTAAAACTTTTTCCTGGAATATTTAAGTGTTACCCTTTCTACTAAAAGGGTATTAAATATAAAGATAGGAAGACTCATGTGTTAGGACCAAGCTGGGTCCTAACGTGGGCTCTGCCAAGGGACTCGGTGCCTCCTGAATTCTGTTGAGTACACCTGCAAAATAACTGGCAGCACAAAAGTGAGCCAAGGCTGGAGCTTAAATAAGGCAGGAACAGGTGATAAGTTTTGGATAAGCAGAAGGTGGAGATACTGGGAATGTTTAGCCTAGAGAGGAAAGAAGTGAGAGGGAATGCCATAAATATTTCTAAAGAAACAAAAAGTGTGGAGAAGTGAAACAAAACCTCCTATCCTTTCACAGAACACAAACTCATCCAGACTATAAAGAAAATAAAAAAAAAACAAATGAGAAAGCAGCACACATTACATCCTGTGCAATGTGTAAATAGCCTGTGGAACCCTCTAGCCCAATTATCCTTAGAAACTTAAAATATTTACACAGATTGGGAGAAGAGCCTAGTTAGCTAACACATAAGGGATAAAAATCCCCTTGTGTTTCAGGACCTCCCCTAGTCACTGTTGGCCTACAATACAGAAAGTTTTCTAGCAATGCAGTTCACTTCCCAATCATCCAGTGTGGTGGTGTGTGTGTCTCTTAGGAGAGAAGATGACACTGGCCTGGACAGACACTGTAAATTAAATCAGCTTCTAGTTGCAAAGTGCCTATTCTTCAAATTTATATTTATGTTGTGAGACTTTGAGAGCTGTCTGGCTCATGAGTGCAGCTGCTTTTGAAAGTTTGTTTTCAAACATAATCTTTTCTTAACTGCAAGTCTCAAACTGAGCTTCAAACAGGGTTCTACCCTTCTGCTTCGTCATTTCTCATAATAATAACAACCAGGTTTTGCCCTTGTTGATGCAATACAGCATTCATTTGCTGAGGTATGAATTGAGCAGAGTGGAAGTTTGTTGAGGGAAGCCCACGTGGTCACATTCTTAAAAAGACACCAGCACTGCCCACATGGTGCTGCATGCAGGGATCTCTTTGTAACTCTAGCTGCACATCCAAATGTAAATGGGTGGTATTTAGCAGATAGCCAAGACAAATGCAAAGCAAGTAGATGTAGGATACTATTTTCAAATACCGCTACTGAACTTATTATTTGTGTGAATATGGTTGTGCATGAGTAGTTTATGACAAGTTGCTTACATTGAGGAAACATCCGGATATGTTTAGCATCTTAATAGTTCAGTATAAAGAAAGCCTTTACAGGCAAGTGAATTAGCGTTTCAAATTTCAGCTGTCTTGGAATTCTTTGCCTGTCAGCATAAAACTTCTGCTGGCTGCAGATGACTGTAAATTTCAAAAAGAATAGCATTAAAGTTAGTCATAGAAGGCAGTGCAGGCAAGGAGCAGGATACTCATGAACAGTTGTAAGTAAAACTGCATCTCTAAAAGAGGCCAAAGAGCAGCCGTCAAAATAAAGTCAAGCAGCACAGTCAGAAACTCCAAACTTATCCTGTAAGGTAAAACTGTGTTTCTGGCAGTTATGTCTTGGCCCTTGGCTAGGAGACTTCTGAGCTGTTGGAGCCAGTTTCTCAGCTTTCCTCTCTGGAAGTCCCACAGAAATACTCCTCACTCAGGTAACTACTTTGACATTAGGGTATGGGCCATTTTCTGCTGGCTGTGGTCTTTGAGGTAACTGTAAACAAACGGACCAGAACTTGAATGCAAAGGGAACGACCTAACCTGACCAGCAGGAAGAGCTGTCTCCTGCAGCAGTTTGAACCACATTGCAGAATCAGGCTTGTGGGTGAGTAGCCTCCAAGAAGTTTTTTTCAGAAGATAGTGCTCCAAGAGGGGGCCATTTTCTGTTCCCCTTAGAAATCCTTATGAGCATCACCTGTGCGCTGTTTCATCACAGCCACAACAGGCAGTCCTCACATATCTTCCAACAACCCCCCCCCAAAAAAGAAGCGGGGGAAAAGAGTTGTGCCAACTAGAAAGAAATATTTGTGCTCCTCTGGCCTGCTGTCTTCTCTGTAGCTCCCTGGCCTTCTCCATAACAGACTGGCAAAGAGTTGAGAGAGTTGTCTCACAGCCTTCCACCCCACCTGACGTGCGGAAAAGACTCTATAACACGAGAAGTTATAAAGTAGGTATGCTTTAATAAGCGCGCTGGTGCACGTGGGATATCTCCTCAAAGACATGCACACCCGACAAACGCAGTTACCCGAGTTAAATGCAGTAAGAGTTACATATTCATTAGACGCCTATACATATTCATAAACTATCCCAAAAAGGCGTTCAGCTCCGGTGGTCGGCAGCTCCTCTTCTTCACGCTTGCGCAGTGTCTCCTGGTGGTCGTGGGCGGGGTTCTTCAGGGATGAAGGCCGTAGGTCTTCTTCATAATCAACTCTTTGTCTGTTCCCGGCAATCCTGTAGGGCATCTTGTTCCCGGATTCCACAAGGGGCGTGTCACCGGATGGTCTTTATCAGATATCCCTTCCCGTCAGTGCCTTTGTTGATTGCCTTCAGGGCTGGCGCTGGACGACCCCCCCTTATCTTGTATATCTTAGGCCTTTGAATAACTACCACCCAACGATTCCCTCAGGCCCACTGCTCCTTCTTTCACAGCTTGCTGGGTGTCGCCCTCCTTGCGTCGGGTGAGACGAGTCTCAAGGCACAAACACAAACATTTATTAATTTATCACAACACATAGATCGGGCTCACGACAATTGATTCTAATTCAAAAGCACGGTAAGGCAGACAAACAAAACAAAAGTCCAGGAAAAGGCTGAATAAGCAATGCACTACAATAACTTAATAACAAGGAATAATAAAGGACATCTAAACACAATATTAAGACCGTTTTCCTTGCATCACACCAGCCCTCAGCCTGGGGTGGGCTTTCTGTGGGACCCCAGTGCAAAACAACAGAGGGCGTTAGACAAAGCCTCGCCACACACAGCACAAGGTTAGCCTGTTGCATGGAGTTGTGAAGATAGCTCTGACCTGCATGACTCCAGCACTACCTGTCCTAAGGGTTTCTTTCCCCACCCACAATTATTTTCTTGGCTGGCTTAGTTAGTGCTTTTTGCTGGTATTATGAAGCTGTGGGATTGTTTAGGGTTTTTAACGTCACAGCATTAAGATCTTATGAACTGCATGACCTCAGTGCTGTCCGATGAGGCTGTCACACGATAAATGGTGTCACTACTGTAGGCCTGAGCCTTCCCTACAGTTCCTGTATTCATTTTAAAAGAAAGAACAGAGATGGTATTTATGTGTTTATGTACATACTGAAAAAATAACTACCTTGCAGCATTTTCAGAGAATTGAATATAATAAGCACCTAACGCTGACTTCAATGGTGTTTTGATAACTAACATCCAATCAAAAACATGCTTGCACGAATAGTCAACTCACTCAGTTCCCAGTGGCATAGAGGCAAACAGTAGAGCGAACTATGTCAAGAAGCACCTTTCAAGGTTGCCCTCCTCAAGTGTGGTGATGAGTATGTGTTTAAAGACTCTCCTACCCCACTTCTAGTGTACAAGGAGGGGGGGACTGTTGCATGAAGCAGTGACAGCAGCATAGGATGCTTTTAGGGATGTGAATGTAGATGTCACAAGTGCAGTGAAGGGATAAAGCTCCAGAACTTTAAATTTGACATCAGCAGAAGGAAGATTATTAAAAATATTAAAAAGAAGGAAGATTATTATAAAGAACTAGGAGCAAGCTGGGAGAGAGAGGGAGAGACTGTGCTAATGGACTGGTCACAGAAAAGCTGGGTGATTGTTTGATGGGTGGTGTTAAAGGGAACCAAGTGATAAGCCAGAGAGAGAGACACCTTGGTAACAGAGAAGCACAGCTCTTCAAAGCAAGAGACACTTTTGGAAAGTTGAATCAGTTGTATGTCAGAAAATGCACCGAGAACAAGGATATTTACAGGTGGGAGTTCAAGCAGATTATGACTGTGACTCAATCTCTTCAGACAGGTAACACAAGTGTAAAATAAATCAAAGGGAGAAACCAGTGCAGAAAAATTAAGCAGAGGGCAGAAACACTGGAAGGAAATCTACATATCTACACAACCTAAGACTAGATGAGTTGTACACTAGTTTTGGTTCACAATCAGGCTGTAATCTAACCTAAATAATCCTTGGTGATTTGCCTTTTAAGTTTAAGACACTTGAATTCTTCAACTATTGTTTAAAACTAACACAAGTACCTCAGGCCAGCTGTTGTTGACACCCAGAAGTACTTCACACACCAATCCCTTGCAGAACACAGGCCACTATATTTCTCATACCCCGATTTCCAACATGTGCTACTTTAAACTCACTTGCAAAATACACAGAATTGATTAGGCTTGGGCATTGCTGTTACAGATACCGCAGGAACACAGTTATGGGCTCAAAACCCAGTTCTTTAACTCCAGTCTTTTTCAAAGGCTCCTCATTATATAGAAATCTTGGTGCTGAATAACAGACTAAGTTTAACAGATACTGCAGGACACAATAGTAACTGTTCACCAGGAGATAACTGAATAAGACAAGACCTTGATGAATGATCAGCTGCTTCAGGCCTATCTTGAACTGATCTTATTAAAAAACAAACAAAAACCACCCAGAAAACCCAAAAACCAAACCCCATACCTCACTGTTGTTCTGCTTTCTTCTCACATATGGTAGAGCAGGTTTCACACAACCCCAGCCACCCACATATTTCTGCTCAAAATGTAAACATGAACAATATGCCCCTTTGTACACCTCCTCTGTCCCTGAGATTTATCTGAGCCACTACATATTTTCACCAGCTTGCCTCTACTATCACTATTAATCTAGGAGGAAGATATGACTGGAGTTATCTTATGCTAAGCAAACAGTATAACAAATCATCACTTTGATATGACAACACCTTCAATAAAGGCCACAAAATAAGATACATTTGACAGAAGTCCTCTCACCTCTGCCCTCAAATTATCTTACAGACTTCCTACATCCAGTATATGCATTTTTCTCCCTGATTTACCATATGTTGCACAAAATACATATTTATGACTGAGATGTAAAAATATGCATTTCCTCACCCTTTTTCATGCATTTACCATTTTTGAAGGCAGATTGCAACACAAATATTGTTCTAGTCGCAGCAATCAATGCTCTTGTGCTAATGCAAAACAGATGGCACAAAGTGGAATTCCTGACATGCTGTAAGTGTGCTGTCCTCAAGTAAGGGCTCCACTTCCTTTGCGCCCCAAAATGGACTTGACTGGAATAAGACTAAGTCATGGTATGTTGTCATTATAAGCCTTGGAGGCTACATTGGGGGAGGAGAAAAGAAAAAG
Source organism: Apaloderma vittatum (assembly GCF_000703405.1). Classification (NCBI taxonomy): domain Eukaryota; kingdom Metazoa; phylum Chordata; class Aves; order Trogoniformes; family Trogonidae; genus Apaloderma; species Apaloderma vittatum. The sequence continues at coordinate 22,680 of NW_009720255.1, forward strand.
AAAAAAAAAAAGTAGGATAAAATAAATCAGAGTCCAGCTGAGTATGATCTCACTGGAAGGGCAAGGCAAGTCCTCTCTTACCACCACAGCAGTGCTTGTACAACCCAACAGCTCTTCTCCTGTAGCACAGGGCTTGCAGGGAAATCAAGTACCTGCTACATCTGCCCAATTACTACAGCTGATGACATGCTGCTTAAAAGAGAAATGGAGTCCAGGTACCCCAAAAAGAAAAGATGGGAGATTTGTAGGAAGACAAAAAGCAGATTATAAAAATGGGAACATACTAGTTTTGTGCAGTCCTGCTCCCACCTGGCAACTAAAGGCAGCAGAAGCAGCCTAGCACATCACAGGGAGCTGCTGTTGAGCTGTACAGCCATTACAGAGGGACAGCCAGAAGTGTTCACATGAGCCAAAAGCAGCTTCAAATTGCCTATTAATTCTGAATGTCTGTCAGCAGTTATTATCTGATGGGCCAGAGTGACCTGGCATCTGCTAAAGAGAAAAATAAAGAAATCAAATGTAACCGTTACTCAAGAGCAATAGTAAAAGAATCACTTCATCAGGGCTGTCATCCTCCTATGCCTTTTAGCTCCCCACCACCCCAAAACCTTAATCCTCCTGACAACACCATCCTCTCAGCCCTTGCTAGAGCTGCTTGCCTCTTTACTTCCCCACCACTCTCTCCTCTTCTAGGTAAGGGGGATCCCATTTAAGAAGGTGCCACCCTCCCTCTCCCAGCTGACTTGAATTGGCTGTCATTTGCCACCAGCTGGGGTTCTCCCCTTTACCAACCTGATAGTTCAATGGTTTCTTGTAGTCACCATTTGCCTCTTAAAGCCTGCCTGGGGGTGAACGTGTTTTAATTTCTCAGTAAACAAGGGATATCCACCTTTCAAGAGCCAAACCTCTTTCTGTGTACTGAAAGCATTTGAAACACCGATTTGCATCTTTTTAAAAATGAATTTACTGAGGCCGGGCTCCTAGCCTTGTGCAGTCTGCTTTTGGTGAGCAACTGTGGGAGAGAACTTTTCCTGAATATAAAAAAATATTCATCAAAAATGAATTTCAGAGATGCATGTTGCTTTGCTTACAGAAACCAATTTTAAAATGAGCCTTGAGCATTCACAGCAAGATCTGCTGGGGCAATATTGAAAAATGTTGAAATGCTTTTTTCCTCTTAGATAAAATTTTGATGAAGCTTGCGATCAAAACTTCAAAACTGACCAATTTCCTTCAAGCTCCAGATATATTTGTAAACAAATAAACCCCCCTAAACTCTATCCTTAATGTCTCTGTTCTAACAGACTTCTCAGAACTGCCATTAATAGTTTCCGCTAACACAAATAACAAAAAAGTCTGTGGGCTTTGGATAATTCTATTTACTTGACTCTATTTGAATGCTTATGCAGTCAGGGAAGACAAACAATTGCTCACGACCTGTTTGACCCATCCCCGTGTCACGCCTTGGTTATGAAGCTGAATGTTAAGTACGGACTGTTTACAGGGAGTGTTTGCAGCAGCCTCAGGCACTTGGGAGGGGCCGGATCACTCCAAGTGAGGGCTGAACCCTCAGCAGAAGAAGGGGTTGGTGTGGAACGATGCACTAAGGAGCTCTATTGGTTTTGGTCCCCCTATTAGCTGGGGACCCTTGGTGTACAGTTACACTTACACGTGCTGGAAGAGGTGTAAAGCCAGATCCTTGCTAGACTTAAAAACCTGCCTCAAATCTTCAAAAAATTTTCTAAGATGTCAGTAAGCATCATCCAATCCCATGTGCTTCTCCAACTCATGCGATTTATTTCATGCTCTGCACCTTGGGTCCAGCTTGGTACCATGTACAGGACGTGCCTGAGAAATTCTCTAGCACTCCTGTCTTCCGTGGATCTTCAGCCACTGGCATTTTCAGTCTGAAACTCAGCTGCAGCAAGAAACTCTGGCAAAGATAATACTGAGCCCACTTCTTGCCTGGAAGTCCATATCTAGGGACTGCTTGTGAATCTTGCATTAAAAAGGCACTACAAAAAAAAAAAAATCTTGCAGATAAGGATTTGAACCATGCTAGCAGGCATTATCCCCAGAACTAATCACCTGGTTTTCCTTCACGATTTGATGGGCTGCCCGTTCCCTCCCCATGGAAAGTATGTTCTTGTCTCATTAGGACAAGCACAAAGGTCTTCTGGTCATCATGTGAGGAGGAGGAGGAGGAAGGACGCTACCCTGGTGGCACACACCATCAGAGCATACCGAGGTAAGAAACATCCTGCTCCTTCCTTTTGTGGTGAAAAAAATGCTTTATAATTTAAAAGGGCTTATGCTACAGCAGCTGAGACATCAGTACTTTTTCACTGTGTTTTCTGCCTGGGGGACTGACAACAGTCAGAAAATTGCCTGGAAGCAATAAACTAAGCCAAAAAAACCAAAGCACAAGTGAAAAGCACAATTGAAAGTCACATCTGAACAGGCAAGACATCGTGCCAAAGCAGTCAGCAGCCTGGTGGATATTTTAGACTGTTTAATCCTCAAATATATACAAAATTTATAACTGCAAGTCCTCCGCGGACAGCTTTGCTTTGGTAAGAGGTTCATTTTAAAGAAAAGCAAATGTTGGTGCCTTCTTTCTGCTAGAACTTCTAATAACAAGAAGTTATAATTATTTAAGTTAATAATAATAATAGCAATGCAACACAAATCATTGGAACCCTAATAATCCTGGTTTGGGAAGCCATGGTACAGCAGCCAAAGAAATGGGATGATGGTGATGTGCTTTGGCCTTCACTGTCAAATGCTGTTGCACTCACTGGTGAAAAATGAGCCCTCAATTGCAATTTTCCCAGGATCAATCTAAGAAGGCACCATAAAGCTTCCTGGTACCATCTCAGTCAGGCGTTTGCTGCTGATGTTGATCCCTGGGTGGGCAGGAGAGCACAGGAATGGGGTTTGGCAGGTACCTGGTGCAGGAGTGAGCTCACACTATCCCTTTGCTGGTTTTATAACCTACAGGCTCTGCTCGGGGAGGGGAAGGCATGAAAATGTGCTCGCAATGTCAGAGGCAGAAAGACAAGTCTGCTGGTATAAGGGAAGCAAAGGGCTGCTCCTGGGGGCTGGAGCCACGGCATGAGCCGTGGCACAAGAAGGGAAAGGGGCAGCCTGCTGACACGCTGTGAATAAAAGTCACTGTCAAGGGAAAGGTCCCACCACGAGGCTGTTGCCTCAGCTGGGCAAGAGGGACAGTTTTGCATGATCTATTTTCTTCACAGCCTGGAGCAAGATCTGGGTCTAAGATGCCATTCTGAAGTGCTCTTCGACTTCCTTGCAAATATTTCGCCATTATATTTTTCTGTGGGAATCCT
>NW_009720255.1:26043-34269 GCF_000703405.1 Apaloderma vittatum
GGTGGTAGAATATCATAGAATCATAGAATGCCCTAAGCTGTAAGGGACCTCCGAGATCATTTTAATCCAGCCTTCCTGCCGCCAGGGACGCCACCTCTCGACTAGAGCAGGCAACATATGGGGACCGAATGGGAATATGACTAGATTTTAGTAAAATGAACTGTTCTGATATGTGGAGACCTTGCTGAACAGCTGGAAGATAAAACCAAACTAGACTTGGAAAAAAACAAGCTGTTCTGAAAAGCCACACAGGATAACAGTTGATGAATGCATTAAAGAGATCAGACTGGGAAACTGCATGGAAGCATATGTGAATGGATGTGACTAAGACAGTCACAAGGATGGATGTTTCAAGAAAAACTTAAATAATCCTGTCTGGCTTTATAGTTCAGTTACAGAAAACTGTATCTAAGTGTCTCTCGGGGACAGACACGGGCTCACACATTGATGCACAACTTTGCTTCTGCTTTTACTCCTGCTTCTACTTTGACAATAAAAGGCCTTGCTTGCAACTCAGACCAGAGGCTGCTGTCTCGTTCATCGCTGCATTTCTCTTGTGTCGGCCAGCTGACCAAGTGAGATCCCAGTGCACAGCTGAGGCCTGAAGGAGAGAAATACATCTGCATTCCTTCAAAAAGCATCAGCGGGGCCGGAGCTTCTCGGCTGGTGAGGGATCCGGGGGACGTGCTCCCACCTCTGCCAGCACCTAGCACACACAGGTTGCTTGTGAGAATATATAGGAGGAATATTTTCCTCCCCTTTCTGACCACTGCTGCAGCATTTTCATAGAAATGTTTTCTTCCTATCTCTGCTGCCCTCTGCTGATGTAAAGCCAAGGCAGGGAGGACAGCCCTTGCCATGAGCCAAAGCCTCACTTTTGCTGCAAAAGCTCACCCTCTTTCCCGTTAAAAGACCAGCACAATCACAGCCTCTGGTTTGTTCTTCCTTATCCTTAACACAAGCTCTGAAGCCATAAGGCACATTATTCGGGAGGAGGAATTCTTGTTTGATCACAGCACAATGATTTAAGAGGAGATCGTTCATCCTCATTACCTCACATCAGGTAAATACTGGTTTAATCAAGCTACAGACTTCAATATTTAAAAAAAACAACAAGTAAGATGAGAGATAAAGGCTTTGGCTTGAACCTGAGTCCCCGTGCTTAAGATTTGCTATTTTAAATTTTCCCTGTGCCAAAAGTCATTCTGCGAAGCTTAGCCCTGACCCATCTTACAAACCTCACAGTTAGATCTGTTTTCCCTCAGTAACCCAGGGAAGAAACTGGCTCTTGCAGGTGCTCAGTTAGAGCCTGTGCAGGGCTCTGGGGGAATATTCTGTAATCCCTGCCTAATGTGCTTTTTAAATAAGTTAAGACAAAAGCTCCCTTTTTTTATGGAGATAAACACCATGACAAGTGAGCAGGGATGGAGTCAGACTGCTGCGTCTGTGTAATAGGAATAATTTTTTTCCTGAGCTCCACTGTTCCATCACCTGCACCACAGCAGATCTTTAAACCATGCATAGGCTTCTCTGCTTCTCCTGCAAGGACAGAGAGCGGTTTAGAGGGGACTAAACCCATTAGGCAGGCTCCTGACTGAAGCGGCAGACCGTGAGCTCTATGTTGAATCTGCTCCTCCACTGCCTCTCAGCATTATCCCAGCTGCCCTCCCGAGGCACAGCAGGGCCCCGAGGGAAATGCTTCCCTAAAGCACCAGCCAGGAGGCTATTCCCACGCCAGTTCGCTCAATCATGGAAGGGAGACAATGTAGCCTTGTAGATAACACATCGACCTAGAAATCCAGACCTTTTTGCTCTCCTGCATCTCTAGGAATGATCGCTTTTTTCCTCGATGCTTGAATTTCCGCCTCTGCAAAGCCAGGGCATCATTTCCCCCGTAAAGCAGCTTGAGAGCTGTTGGTAACGAGATTTATGATTATTAAGGAGTTATTTAGTACAGCTTTTAGATCCTGCTCAATTGATTTTGCTTTGCAGACTCTGTGGCTCCTGCTGCTATTACTGGTTAACTAACACCGGCCCTTCAGTAGCTTCTGGACGTTGTGTTTCTGGAGAAGGACCCCTGCACTCATTGCTGCACATCAGCCATGATCACTAGAGGATGTGCAGCCTACATTAGATCTTGAATATAAACTTGGTTTTTTTTTTCTTTTTGTACTATTCCCTCAGACTGGTGCTTGCAACAAGTGAAAACCACAACTACGAATGGCATATTTAACTCATGTGATACTCAAGAGGATGAAAAGAAACAGGGGATGGTAGCCCCAAGCAGGTCATTCCTCGTCAGTCCTGTTGCTTGTATGACTTGCTGCCAGTTCAATGCCCCTTGCCAAGCTCTGCTGTCCACCGGGAAGGGCTTATAGGTTGTACAGTGGAGGGTTTCCTCTGGGCTAATGGAAGTTTTGATCCTTAAGAAGGAGTTGTTTTAATCATCTGAACTGCAGGGCAAATACAGGTGTCTTGTTCAGGTTAGAGTCTTTGGTTTTAGGTGAGGAGGTGAGTTAATAGCTGGTAAATACATCTTCTGACTCTGAGACTTTATTAGGTTGCATTACTTGGATAGCAACCAGCAATTTTTCCCCTTCAGTAAAATCTATGCTGTTTGGCTCAGTGGGATTAATAACAAATAACAAAAAAGAAGAAAGCAAATTTGCCACAAGCAGATTGCCTGAATATCCTTTGTGTGTGCGTGTTTCTGAGTATGTGAAGGACAAGAGCCTGAGTCATTGAAGAGAGAGGTCTCAGGAAGCCCAGATAAAATGTCAAATCATTGAGCAGCATTTCTGCTTTGTTTATGGGGTTGTCATTTGGCCACAGCCTCAAAACCAAGTCTCCAAGTAGCCAAGCTGGAAATTCATGGCCTGGTATAAAACAGCACAAGTTCAGGGCCAGCACAGCAATGCTGAATTAAACTGGTTAAGCTGGATGGAAATGCTTGCAGAATTCTCCATTTCCTAATCCCAGCAGAATCAGAAGCCACCCCCAAACGTATCGTCCTACCCTACAGTTGCTTTTAAACCCAAATCAGACTCCAAATAGAAGCTCAGTGCTCCACTTTGAAGATCCAAAAGCTGGATTTTCATTCAAGCACATTTCTTTTACTCTGAATCCCATTCATAAAACTTCACTGGACAGACAATGTCTGCAGACAGGAGACATCGTGGCGGAAGGCATGAAAACACCATCACCCCAAGGGCAGTTTGTGCACACTGCAATTTCATAGCAGCAGCGCTGAGCACTTTCGCTCTTCATGATGCAAGAAATCATCACTGAACTGCACTGACAGATTTTGGTTTTCATGTACTGGGACAGAATGGTCAATTCTTAATACGGTAATTGAAGTTCCTATTTAATAAACCAGCACAAAACATTTTATGGCTCCCAGCTAGTGCCCACTGTAACTGAAGTTCAGATAAACACATTGACAACGAAACATCCGTTTCATCTAATGTTTATTGACCAGATTTAAAAAGCAGTAGGCTGCTGCAGGAATTATCCAGAGAGCTCACTGCTGCTGCTCTGCTGGGGGATGTCTCCACGTTCTGGCTTGCTCTGCTTTGTCGGCATGCAGAGAGAACCTTTACAGCCTCCCATCTCTCTACCCAGAGATCAGAGCTTCTCTGGTTTTCCATCATCCCGATCCACTGCTTACTGGGAGAGTGGCTAAAAGCTTGGTGCAAGGCAGTCTGCCTCGAAACAAACAGAAAGGCTCAGCTTATCGCTGCTGAAACACAATTCCTTGCATTCCTTGTTAGGGTGCCATGCTAATTAATATATCAGAAGGGGCTGTTGGGAGCACATGCTGATTTATTGTGAGCCCAGCGGAGAGGTGCTGGCTGGAAGTGTGATGCTGGAGCTGGTTTCTTTATCTAACTCCAGATTTCTTTTCCTCCTCACAGCAGCAGCACTCTGCCTACACTTCTCTAACACTCTCTCCGTCACAGCCCCAGGCATCATAACAACTTTGATTTCTTATAGACAGACACAACTATATCTGTACTGGATTATTTTTACCTGTAAGTATCACAGATGTGAAGAAGTGAGAGAGTCTTAACAAAACCAACCCCCCACACTCAGCCCCATCATTTCAAGATGCTTGTGAATAATCTGGAGATTGCACGTCAACCAAAAGGCTGTTAAATTACATTCACAGGGGTCTCTCTCTGAATTTCCCAGCATACCTGGATGGCAAAAGCACAGCAGTCTACTTCTGCTGTATTTTTTGTTGGAGAGCAGACTCTGGTTTCTGCTACTTGCTTTTATCCTCCCTTTGGCGTTGCTTTACCCCTCATGCCCTCCTGCCTCATCTCAACAGCTGAAACCCATCAGGACTGCCTTGTTTCACCTCTCTGCTGCTGCATCCATCCATCCCCCCGTCCCACGCTGCACTATGTGCTGGCTTCCCCTTCCTGGGACAGGCACTATTCTGGATTTCTCCTCTGCTCTCAGTAATGTTTCTGCTACATCACTTCCAGAGCTGTATGCTTCTCCCTCTTGATTCTGCCTCTTCCTCCCCATGGTTGTCATCTTTTTTTGGCCTCATTTCACTAAAACAGGCAGCCAGTTGGTATTCCCACACTGGAGGAAGAGTGCTCAATGCAGTTTTTGGGTATGGTTTTGAATTCCCACTGCTAACAGCCAGTCTCCTTCAGTTACCCAAAAGGGAGCTCAGCAGACAAGTTTTCAGCTGCCAGCTAGCAAGCACCCTCAGGAGTATTCTCTATTTCTGTCGATAGCTCCTCCATTGCTACCACCACATACTGAGATCATATATCCTAGTATTTTTCCACGGGAAAGACAAATCAGCCAGAATCTTGTGACTTTCAGAAAGTGATCATCGATTATCTAGCAGTTGCAACGAGGAACATCTCGAGGAAACTTGCACTTCTGAATGCACCAGAGCACACACAAAGATTTGTCTCATTGGCAGGATTACAATTTGCATTTGTGCTGCCAAAATGCAAATGCCACTGTGGGCCAGCTGAAGACATATCAGTAACTCCAACTCTCTAAATTATCCAGATGTGCGACTGACTGGCGTTGCCCACGTCATGGGTACGTGTCGTCACATCAGACCAGCAGGATGTACCTGGAGGTTGTGTCAACATCAACAAGCCCAAAGCAATCAAATTCCTTGTGGCTGGTTTCAGGGAGGGGGTTGGCCAGTGCTCTACTGGGGAGGTGAGGGCCAGTATAGGGGGGACAGACAGCAGAAGAGACCCTGCAGTCACATCCCTACCAGAGCTGTCAACCCTTTCTAACCTTCCTTCCCCTCCCTGCACACAGACACATCCCTACCCAGTCTGCACGCCCTGCGCCAAGGTTGCTGGACAGCCCTGGCCACTCGCGTCCAGCTTTGCAGAAAGGTGCCCACGGCGCTCCTTTGCAGCATTTAGCCACTCTCCAGCACTCGCTTTCTTCTTCACCGTCTGCTTCTAAATATATTCTGTTAACGTATTATTTTGCAGGGGCTGTTGGTGCATGAAAAGAAGAAGGCTTAACAATTGCCACCACGCTGTATTTCTGAAAAGTCAGATATTACATACTGCATTTCCTTTGGTGAGTTTAAGTGCTCTGACCTTTACAACTCCACAAAGTGTTGAAAGGCAGGGAAAGGAAAACATGGAGAGCAACAAAACCAGCCATCGCTGCTTGTGCTGCTGCTACATCCGTTTCGCCCTGAGCAGCTCCTCTCTCCTGCTCTGGATTTGATCATGATCTGTAGACATGCTAGATGTACCACATTCCAAGGCCAAACCCCAGGGCAGAGAAGAAATCAGTACAGAAGGAGTGGGATGATTGTGGTCTCCTACTTCCAAGGAAGCTCAGTACTCCCTCGCTGGTGTGGGTGGTGGTTCCCCAAGGTTCGTGGTCCCCAGGGCACACAGCTCTGGGAGCTCAAGCGAGCCCCGTGGCTGGCACGGTGTGGCTAAGAAACTGGGGTGGACACGTCCTTTGCCACATGGCACTGAGAAAGCAGCCTATGTCAAACTGCACAGAAGGACTCAGCAAACCACGGAACACCACAACTTTAGCTGGAAATTGCAATTCTTCCTTTTCAGTAGAAATTATACATGTCATGTATTTATCAGAGTCCTGGATCTCTGTATTTTTCCGTATTAACGCCCTTCCCAGTATGGGTTATGAAGTAAATGTTATTGTAGGTGAAGATGCAACTCTGCAATCACCATCCATATGCTGAAGCTTCACCTCCCTTTAGTGCAGGTGTGATCCAAAGGATGACAAAGATAAGAGGCATCTCAAAACTTTCTGGGTTAGATCTGGTTCTGTTTGCCCAACCACGCATCATAACAAGGTAAAAAGAAAATCCTTTCTCAAGACTGGCTGTAAACTGCTGTATACATAAACTACATTTACATAGCTGTATGTAAGCTTTATATATATGTAAACTATATTTATATACATACGGATGTTAAAGTCGTTGGTAGGGTTGAACGAACCCTACAGGCTGAGCTATTTGAATTTCTCAAGATAAGACGTAGGAACCTGATTTTCTTTGCTGCACTGGGGACATGAATCTGAGACATTTCTATGAAAAAATATATTTTTCAGTAGCTGAAATTCTTGAGGTCTTAATCAGGTTAGAGGGATTTAGAAGCTAGATTGAGATCAGCATCACATGGAAAATAGAATTGCTTTTTTTCTAACTGCCTACACTAATGATTTTAAAAGGAAAGAAAATCGTACTATTTCAGCAGACTTCTCCAAGTCCACGTAAGACACTTTCCGGCAGGCGGTACCACCCTTCTGGTTTCCAAGAGCTCCATAGCATTTCAAGGCATTACTGCAGAAAACAGATGTATTTTTATGGTAATCATTTTAACACCTTTGACATTGTTTTGTAACTACCTTGGATCCTGTTACGCTTCACAAAGCTGTGGAGAGAGATGAAGGCTGACAAGTCTAAATTTAAGGAGCAGAGGAGACCTGACTCACTTTCTGGCACTGCCACCGGCTCCCTGCCTGAGTGGGTAAATCACCCAGTGTCTGTGCAGCATCTCAGCCTCTTCGAGGAGCCTTTCTTGCTTCAGCCACGTGTTTCAGGAGAAATTTTCAGGGTGCAGGCCAGGACGAGAAAGTTGGTGCTATCCAGGCACATCTCCAACACATGCCAGAGTGTGATGCTTGAGCCTGCACCCGCCTGCTGTGGCCATGCAAGAGGCTATGGGCGGTCAGGGCTGGTAGAAGATCAGCAGGCCAAGCCTAAACTTTGCACTTTGCTTTGGGCATCTGGTTCTAAATAGTAATAAAACCAAACCCTTCAAAACAAACAAATGGCTTTTTCAACCAAAACTGAAAACCTAGTGGTATTTTCAATTTCTGTTCCAAGCTTTCTGCATTTCTAATGGAGGAGGAAGAGATGGTAACCTGGGGTTGGATAAAAAATTCTATTTAATTTTCAGAGATCCATATACTGTTTGGTGAGCTCTGAAAAAATGTTGCCGTGGAAAAAGAAAAAAATTGGTGACCATAATTTGGAAAAAACATAATGTAAAAGACCACAAGAAAACTAGAGAGGCCCTTCCTCTGGCCTTGCTCTCAGCCAGGACAGTCCCTTTTAACCACTTTCAGCTCTGTGCTGCCCCACGAGAGCTGTTGACCATCACTCTGCCTACAGCCCAAAAGCCTCTGGGTCAATGTGTGCCTCAGTGGCAGCGTTTGTATTTGACAAATTCTCTGCTCTTGACATCCACATCTTACAGTCTCTCTTATGCTACAAGCATTAATCAGAGAGGCCTTTGTGGCAGAAGGAAATGGATGGTGCACTGAGGATAATATCCGCAATGTGATTTTGCTGCTAATATTTCTGCACCGGGACTTCTGCCACACCCAATGTCAGCAGTGAACCTTGGAGACAGTCTTCTCGAAAGCCATCTGCTTGTGCAGGTGATACCTCAGGTACCTCGGAGAAAAGAAGCAGAAATCCACTGCTGCTCCCCTTCCCCCCTGTCCAACAACCTGGAGCCAATAAAGGCTAAGCCAAGCTAAGGAAATAAATATCATGCAGGAATACCAAAGCCCTCACTCCCCTGAAACAGAAGGTAAATATCTCTAGTATTTACAGTACCAAAGTTATATTAGAGAACACTTCCACAGAGACACTGACTCAAAGGGAAGTATTATTAGGGTTTTGGCTAGCACGTGGATTTAAGTCCCAGCTGCAAAGCCTGCTGCCATCTCCTCAGGACC
>NW_009720255.1:34300-63359 GCF_000703405.1 Apaloderma vittatum
GACCAGGGTCAGGTAGCCCCCGGGTGCCTGAATGCAGAGCAGCAGAGCATTACTAAGACCTGGGGAAAAGAATAAAAGAAAAAGATGAAAATGAAAAAAATACAGCCTCCATTTTGTCCTTAATAAAACTAAGGACCATGTTATAATCTGAGGGGGCACTTGTTCCATCAACCCCCTCTCTCTCCTGTTCATCACGCTACCAAATCCGTGACACTGCAACAGCCCTGAGGCACATGGCTTTGCTGCTCCGCCACAGGGATTTCCTCAGGAACATGAGCAGCTTTGCTCCAGAGGTCAGTCGGGCTCTGGTTTGGATTCGTGCTTCCCTTGCTGCCGGGAGGCCAGGTCTGTCCCGTGGCTTGGCTGAGCACAGGACCTGGCAGCAGGAAAAAATCTGAGCCTGAACAACTGATGCTACCGGAAACTGAGGGGAAGGCGAGGATTCGCTTCTTGCTAGCTACAGCCTCAGTCCTCAGCTGCCATGTTCTGTCACTGCTTTAGGCCCTCTGACGACTTAAATCCCTGTGGACCACCATGGAGCTACAGGCACTTGCCACATCATCGCTTCAGTACATCCCAGTGTGCTCCTGGCTCGATCTCGAAGTGCAACACGTAAACAGAAGCTGGCACGCCCAGCTCTGCAAGCTGCTTTCCCTAGGAAGGTTTTACCTAAACTACATGATTCCTGAATCCCTTCAAATAATTGTGCTCCAGGAGGAAAGCAAGAAAAAGAAATGCTTTTACAGGGTTCACTTTGTTTCTGGGGAAATCAAAGACAGTGAGACACCAACTAGACAAATATCCTTGTAATTGTATGGACCCAGCCCTCCTCCAGCCTGTTTTTCCAGGGTAACAGGGCTGCAGGTTGATGGTGAAGTATCACAGTGAGGGAAGGTCCTCAGAACAGTCACCAGAGTGACATTCCCAACAGTGTAGGCAGAGAAATAAAGGAAAAATATTTATTTTCATTGTAATGTAAAAGCAAAACCTTCCTAGATTTAGAGCTTCTTGACTCATTTCACTCCTCAGACCCACTCCAGGACTTTCAGCCATCTTTGAGAGCTGAGTCCAATTCAACTCATCTCCAATATCCATTATTTTTTAAGGCTTCTAATCATGCCTCAACCACAAGTTCACCTCACAGTGGATGGAAATCAATGGGCCCCTTAACATAATCCCCCCAACTCTGCCTTCCCCTTCTGCTCCTCAACACATCCGATCAGCAAAGGAGCTCTTTGAGTTTCCCCACTTAGTCAAGAAACATTTGATTTGTTTCTCATTTTGCTGCAGAACTGAATGTAGGTGTTTTTCTCATTGTAAACCACCCCCTCAGTCCTCCCAAGGGGACAAACATGTCCCCTGAGCTCACTCTGTGCAGTGAATCCTTAGACAGTACTGGCAGCCTGAGCACTTACCACTAATAATGTGATTTCCTGGGGAGTTGAGAGGGAAGGTAACCCGACCACTGTATGAATACACACAGATCCAAAACGATGATTCAGAAGTACATGGGCTCATTAAATACGTCAGATCTCATGGTAATGATCTCCCTTAAAACAAAATCTATGCCTGGCATTCCTCCCCTTCCTTGGAGAGCAGAAGAGCCTACAAGTACTGACTAGGGTTGGATTCAGAGAAACTGTAGGATTTGTTCTATAAAGGGCAGCTTTTATGGTCTTCAGTTATGTTTTAACCTGCAGTATTTCAGCCCAGAACTGGCTGCCCACCGAGACTGCTGAAGTGTCTCAACACGAGCTCTTTTTCCCAGGCTGCATGCAAGCACCATGCAGATGGAGGTGCTGAGGAGACAGCAGCTGCTGCAAAAGCAGAAAGGTTGCGCCGCTTGAAATTCATTTGACTTACAAAAACTAAAACTGACTTAGCAAAAGCAGTGAGACTGTGACTAAAAAAAAATCATCTCCTTTGCTATTCCGTAACAGTTAATAGCTGTATATGACTCTTTTTTTTTTTTTTTAATTGTTCCCAATCTAAAAAGTCCACCTTCCAAATTCTGGCCTAGACAGAACTTCCATTGCTGAGTTGTAAACTCTGAAATTGAACAATGAGACTTAGGTGACTGCAACAGAAATGATAGCACCGCCTTGACTCAAAAGGCACAGGATCACACAGCTTATAAATATCTTCAACACACCAGTACATGAGAAGGCTGGGAATTATAATTTTAACAGATAGTTGGGGAGAGAACATTCACTCACAGGTAATAAGGGAGGAAAATATCTATGGCTGGGCAAAGTTCTTGGCAGGAAATTTGTAAAGCTGGGAAGATCTTGGGGCCAAACCACAGCTCAGACTTACCACCCAACACGGGTAAAGTACAGAAGAGCAGGCCAAAGCCCAGACAAAATGTTGGCACAAATACTATTAACATTGTTCAGCTTCTCACAGGAGGTACTCAATGCATGTGACTAAAAAAATTTTGTTTTTTCTCCTCCACATAGAGCGGTGAAATGCATCTCCAGCCATTTCTAACAGGTAAAGAAACTGAAGGTGCTGGAGACAGAAGGCGTACATCTGCTGCTAATTTATTAAACCAGACAAGTAAACAGCATCACAAGTCAATCTGCCATTGCATTTGCAGGCTGACAGAAGAACACAAAAACAAAGGGACTGTTGTGTTATCGTGCATTTCCTTGATACGCTATGGAATGTCTCACTGCTGCTGTTGGACTTTTCAACCTATGCAAATACTCTGCAACATATTTGTCTTAGGTGTGTGCTCATGCATAAACGCGTGACCCACACTTACACGTGTTGGATAAGCTGCAGAGCACTGGTGCCTCCCAGCCTCTAGAGAAACCTTATAAAAAGATCACATTTTCTTTTACTGACTTCAAGGTTCCTTGTATTTCTTTGCAGCTTTTCCAGCTTACAACTGCAACACAACAGCCTTCAGCAGCAGCAGAACAGCCTCCAGGCCCAATCCAAATCTACGATTTCCTTCACAATTTTCCACAGCAATGCTTCACGCTGTCAGTTCAAGTCTGCATCCCCATCATGATGCAGTGGGCAGGAGGGAATGGCTGGGGCAATATTTCTATCTGCCTTCAGCTTTCCAAGCAGCTTCAAGACTGCTTGTTTCACTACTGCTTCAATGTTTCTCTCCTGTTTGAGAGTCTCAGCGCATGATGCTCTACTTTGGCTAATTAATTTTTAAAGAAGCTCTGTATATTAATGCAAATTCTATCAGTGATGCCTTTTGGCAGCCCATGTATTAAATACAATGCCAGTAGCATGACAACACTTGACAGTCTCCACAGTGGTGAATTACATACATTATTATTTTATGGCCTTTTAATGCTTTTAAGATATCCTTAAAATAAGACAAAATTGTTAGTATGCTTGTACTAAAGCACAAAAATATTCCTTCTTAATTTAGCAAAGCGCATGTTCCTATTAGAGCTATAGACGCCAGATAAAGACCGGCACACACCATGTGTGGTGTGAAATGGTGTAGCTGTCTTGCCTTCAGTGGGATTGCAGAGGCTGGTATCAATGGAGGCTCTGACTCGCTCTTCCTTTGCAGCCATAACTCAATATTCCACACTGGATAATTATCATCAAGGGGCAATCAGAACATTTGACAGCAGGCCCAGCTACTCTGCAAACTCTCTGGGTGACAGAAGTTCATCAATCTCTGCTTGCGTACTGGTCACTAGAGAGGGACAAAGGGAGATACTTTGCGAATGAAAATCATCGCTTGGGAGAATTTATAGCATACAGTTTTGTGGCAGTACTGTCTGTGTTAAATTCAGTCTTCTCACGTTAAAGAAGAAAAATCTGCTGACAAGTGATATTTCACAACAAATAAATCCTGCTGACTGCTCATGATCCAGCAGGAGATGGACACAGGAAGAACACTGTGAGAGATCCAAGTATAGATGCTCAGAAGCATGAAGTATTACAGAGAGAAAACTACACAGGGCCAAAGCATAACTGAAGGGAACCTCTTCAGGGCCAACTTCATGGGATCAGCAGGACTGAAAGCCTGGGATAGGACAAGCAGCAAGAGGGAAAAGGAAAGAAAGGGGGGAAAAGAAGCAGTCCAGGAATGGACAGGGACACAGCTAGTCCCAGAGAGATCAGTTATGAAAGATCCTTTAACAGGCAGAGCCACATTAGATCCTGGAGTGGAAATAGATGCTGGGACAAAAGTTGTCCTGTAGCCACTAAACTCATGGGTAAAGACTTGCCCTCGTGTTCCTGGCCCAGGTGTTCAATAGTTTACTGTTCTGCTAGTCCATAAAAGCCAGTAAAGCTAATCTAAAGGTCTTGGCCTTCCCATGGGTATTAAATGCAATGTCACACAACGAGTCTCATTGATTTCTGGTTCCCTTTCACCCTTCCTTCCCTTCCCCCCTGCCTCTGCCCCCAATGGAGTACAAAGAGAAAACATGGAAACCTAGCAGTTCTCAGAAGCTGGGATGTACTAGAAGCAAGGATGCACATGTAACCTTAACTCAACCATCTTTAAACTGTAATAAAACCTTGAGTTGTACAGTTGAATCTTTGTCTTAGTAGTCATGGCTCCCTGCTTCGCTTCACTGTGCAGGAGGAGGAGCAACATGGCAAGAGCTGATGTTTTGCTCCAGCAAATGCTGTTTGCCATCTCCTTGGCTTGGTAGGCTTAGCATCCTTCAGATGAAAGGGGCAGATCCCCTGATAAGGTCAAGCTGCTCTCTGCCCCCAAGGTATTTACCGCTGCTCAGATCAGTTCACCTGGGTAGACTGCATAGCAGAAAAGAATAAGGGCAGTCAAAAGTCATTGAGTACCCTTGTGAAAATAATTTGAGACTGGATAGCATTTTGCCTGTGTCAGGATCCAGCAAGGTAAAATAGGTCAGCTTGGCTTTATGGCCAAATTCTGCTGCAGATAGAACCTTCTGAAAACATTGCTGCCTGCAGACATCTTGTTTTTTGCACATAGTACTTTTACTTCCCTCCAGAGCATGTCAGCGCCAATGAATAGCATTTGCAAACACCACGATGCACGAGCTAGTGTTGGTACACTCTGCCACTCTGGGAGTAGCTGCTTTGGCAGCGGGCAAGCCACTAGGAACAGTCACTCCTGCCCATCTTCACTTTCACCTTCACCATTCCTTTTTTCATTGAGAAAGTAAAAGAGAAGATATCCTTTGACACGTAATTATGCAGTAACATGGCATGCCCTTCTCTCACGCTGACTCACAGAGAACGAGGACCAAGAGGCCTACTCACTGCTTACTGGATCACATCCCTGAAAAGCCCTGATGTTGTCTGTAAGTCATGCTGGTGACTCCTCTTAGATGAAACTATGCAAGAGGTACTGTGTAACTGCTGGAGCAAATCTAACACAGCACCACCAGTGCTGCAGCGATATTGGACGTGACCCATGGCCTTGGGCAGCTCTTTGTGGTCCCCTTAAATAAGAGTGTTTTCAGACTTTTATTTCCATCACCTAAAGACTTAAAGCAGCTTGGGAGTAAGTGGCAGCTAAGAAAAGGGTGGGGAAGGTCCAGGGGAGCCAGTCATCACTTAGGGCTTATGAATGGCTCTCCCAGTTGCTTTAAGTCTCAGTTGCTGATTTGTCAAATGCAGGTATTTTGTTTCAGGTCACATGTCTTGCTGAACCCTAAACATCTTTCCTTAAATTGTCCCTTGCCCATGCCTTCACTCATCCAGAAAACAGAAGGAAGGGAGAGGAAAAAAATGCATTGGCACAGCTCTGCCTTGGACTACCATATGCTGCTCTGAATCTCCTCTCCTGTCCTCTGAATAACCAATTTCTGTTCTCTGCTCTCTCGCATTCCGGGATCAAAATACCGAAGGAAAATATCCATACTTTTCTCAGCTGTAACATGTGACATTTCAAACACCAGCACCCTGGCCCTTCCCTCACCCCGTCAGTTTTGAAGCAGACCATGGCTCTTTCCCACTCACTGAGCTTTGATTGGTGCCAAGAGAGACTTTGGCAAAACACCCTACTCTGAAGCACACAGCACATATGACATATCTGTGGCAATCATTCCGTCCGTACTGTCAGAACCTAAAGAGAGATTTAATCGTATGATATTTGAAGACTTCACAAGAACAAGTTTCCTTTTTTTAATTTGACTTAGGGATTTCCTGTAACCGAAATAACAATCTTCAAATTATCCTTTCCTGTAGGAAGGAAAGGTTTGCTGTACAAAACACACAGTGATGCCTCAAAGTACTTCTTACCTACCTCCTAAGAACAAAAGGTCACCACAAGAAAAAGTGCAGGAAGCAGAACTTGCAAGATGCAAGGATCAAATGTAGGTCAAGCCTAGACTGCTTTAATTTTTTTCCTCTGCACTGAACAAAGAGGTTAATTCCATCTCAGGCCAGACTGTGCTGGGAGGAAGTGGGGGTCTCCTCCACCTCTAATCTCCTTACTAGGCTGCAGGTGAAACCACTTCCAAGAACACTGCAGTGTAACATGAGTATTACAAAGATCTCAGCCTAAAACTGGCTTTTCCTCATCCGAAGGAGTGCTGTTGGGTTTTTCTGGGGGCTGGCTAGGTTTATCCTAGATAATAGTACCACCATGCTCATACACTAACCGGAACACCAGACCTCTGATTGCATTCCACACATTAAGTTCCAAGATGGTGCAGGTAACAATTCCCCCCGGGTCCCAGCGAAGTCAGCTCTGACATCTGTTCAGTGAACTTGCCTTCTGCAGACTCTGCACTGTGATGAATCAAGCTTTTGATGTTGCAGCAACGGACTTCAGAGACTCACTAAAGGCAACTCCTGCATCTCCACACAGAGAGACATTGAGATTTGGGCAAGTGTTCCTGACTTTGAGTGCTAACAGCTCACCCACAAAATCTAAGATGTGGCAGGAAAGTATCCATTAGTGTTGAAGTAAGCTGGTGTCAACTCTGGCTTGCTAAAAAGCAGGACAATCTTCAAGCCTTGAATGTGACGTGTTGGGGACAGTCTTCAAAAGGTCTGACCCAGCCTCTAGCCTCTGAAAGTAACTCGTATAGAGATCAAAATGCAGCTTCAACGGTGCAGGGGAAAGTGATATGTTCTTCAGCAAAAGGCAGAAAAAGAGAAGGTTCCTGTGAAATACTGGAAGGGGGTGGGAAAGAACATAAGACTTCAGCAAACCCCACTTAATTCCTGAGAGAAACTGAAAACAAAAGCAAAGGAAAAAGTAACTTTCCAGATGCCAGCTGTAACTTCAGAGCAGGAGGACTCATGATTTTCCAGGAAGGAGAGAATTTTTCTCACGAGAGACAGATCCAAAGACAAATCTACAAAAAAGCTCACCCTATCCTTGACTACATCTTGCAGGTGCCTAACGTCCTCCGTGCAGTTAATCTTGGTGGCGAGTCACTTCAGGCGGATGAGCCTGTTCCTGCCAGCATTATCATCAGCAAGTCAGCAAAGGCATCCACACACCATGTTGATTACCAGAGACAATACAAGAGGCAAAGAAGCAACAACTTGCTTTTCAGGTCAAAGCCTGACTACCTTAAGGCAAAAATTAATCTCTCAACTTGTTAAATGAGGAAATTTGGAGCAGGACTCACTGAAAACCAAGCAAAGTTTGTACCACCAAGTCATTTCTCAAGGTGCCATCCCCTCTGACACCCCGTTTCACACACTTCAGTGGGTTGTGTTGGCATAGACTTGCTCTGAGTACGAGACAGCCTGCAAGGCCACTGCCTTTCCCTCCTCCTCCTGCACTCACTTCTTTGTGGCTTACTTCTTCCTAAACAGCCCAAACATGAACCGTAGACAATGGAGGCTCGATACAGCAGAACCATTCCACTCTCAAGGTGCTGATGGCCAGAGAGGGAAAACCCCTCCTCCAGTTGCTTTGATATTAGTGCATCAGGGAAGATGAAGCAAGTTTCCTCATTCTGCCAGAACCCTCTTTGCTCAATCCTTGCTGAGCTTTCCTGAACGTCTGTCAGCAGATGAGGAAATGTTTCTTGAAGCGCATCTTACAGATTGCTGCACAAAAATAGTTTATTTGCTTACAGTGCCAGGGATGCAGCATTACTGATGATTTCAAGTCACTCGAAGTATAGTATGACTACAATATGAGCTACTGGAGTGGAAAGTCTGAAAGGAAGAAGGAAGACAAAGGAAAAAAATATTTTTCAGGCAGTCTTTGATGCTATAAGCTTTGTGGTTTTTTGTTTCCTAATGTGACACAGTAAGCTGCCTAGGAGCACAGAGTAACAAATAGTTCCTATGTGAATAATTTTATTAATGAAGTATTGGTAAAGCCAAAATTAAAACTCTATTTGTAATGCTACTCTGCATTTATAGAGAGACCTTAAACCTAAAAATCTTTCATGACTATCTTAGTCACTTGCAAAATAGCTTTTGAGGAAGGTTCTGGATACTCTGTGAAATCCCAGAAGTTCACAAATTAGGGCTGCCTACATCACAAAACGATGCTCATCAACAGAGTCAGCACTGAAACAAGATTAGCATTAACAAGACTTGATAGACAATAACAAGACAAATTTAAGGTACCGCAAAAAGTTTATTGCAGTACATATGTACTATGCAACGGTTGCCACTAGAAAAATTACTACAGTGTGTAGTTAATACCTAATTTTCAAAAATATGTTTTGCAGCAACTTTGAACACTCAAATGAGAAGCGGGTGTTGCGGAAGCGAAAGGCTTCTGTGCCAAATTTTGCTCTCAGCTAGATGTGCTGTTATTGCAACTCCTAATGAGATTTGGTTTTATAGCTGAGAAATCAGAGCAGTAGCATGCAATTATTTTATTTTTTTAAACTGAAATAATGTTGATTCAGAGCTTGGTGGAGGAGTCTAGTTACATAAAGCGTTCTACATTTATTTTTTATTTTTTTTTTTACACCTGTGTCTTTGCAGCTGTCAAATTTTCATAAACAAAACCTGAGGTCAAATTCAGCAGTACCTCCTCCTTTAAGTGACCTACTGCATCAATCTCCCCTGTACTTGCTATTCAGCCTTCCTCCAAAGCTGTTCTGTACTTTGGTAGCATTTTACTCCAATTTTAGCCATATCCTCCATGACCACTGAGAATCAGTTCCTCAGACTTCCCCTGGCAGAGCTAAATATGTTGGTGCTATAGGAAAAACAGCACCATATGGCAGTTGTTTGATCTCTAAGCAGAAGCCACAGTTTTTTTGAAAACTGATGAGCTCCACCTGTCTAGAAAGTTTCCCTTTCCTCCCAGACACTGCAGACTTGTTTGTGCATTGCACATGTCCCCAGCATCCACGATGAGGAAGCTTTAGAGGTTTGTTCTAGACGATCGGTAATTCCTGGCACATTACCAGGATCTGCTGGGTCACTATTGCCTTGAAAGATGATCAGAGATTGGATTTCTCCCACTACCGTGTATGTTACCAACCTGACACTCAGACATCAGCAGCTGATAAGCTTTTCCTTTCCCTTTCCCTGGGGTATTGACCCCAACTGCAGTCCCTATATTTCTACATAACCTTAGGTATATATACAGATAGCATGGCTCAACATCCAGTTATATAAGCCTGACATATCGTATTAACAGTCTGCTTCTAAGAGCCTCTGACATTATCTTGGACTAATTTCGCAGGCCAGTAATTCTTGTTCAGTGTATTTATGATATTTGTATCTACGTTAAAAATCACTGAAGGACATAAGGAGGGATCACCCTTTCCATGGGATGCACCAGAGTGTTCACTCTGACCTGTCATACAGTGCCAAAAAGAGATTAGCTGATACCTCGTGGGGTACACTTATACACAGTACCATGATGTGGACTGGATGCATCTATAGCACAAACAAAAAAAGAACTAGGAGAGACATGAGGAGAGGGAAAGTAAGCATGATTTCCCTGTGAAAGATGCTGGCTCTGCTTTCCTTCTTCATGTTTTGCAACTATTTGCTAAAGGAAATAATTTCACTAAGATGCTCTGCTTCCTTTGTGAAATTACTCTTTAAATGCTGATTCTCCATCTGGTGCACAACTCCAGATTTTAAGATATTTAGGGACCTAGCTCCCAACAACTTCAAATAGATGTCTGACATGTTTAAAAATTAAATTATTCTATCTTTACATGCAACAATACACAAGTTTAACCCTTGATTTTTAGGATGGGGAAAAAGCATTATGACAGTAATGAGAGTGATTTAAATAAAACAGACCAGACCTTTAAACAAAATGCAAACCTTGATGTGAAAGGGAGTTTATTGACCACATCATCATACTCATAACCATGTGTTACACTAAAGAGTTTATTTGTAATAGGTTCTCAAGTGTGAAAGCAAGAAAAAGTTAAAGTTTCATCAGGTCATATGTGCTTTAGTAATGGCTTACTTTAGATAAGCTCACCACTGCTGCCTGGAAGTCCTACAATAGGTACCCACTTCCACATCATCTAGCCAATGCTTGTTTTATTGAGCAGAAATGGAAAACAGCCTCAGCAAGGAATTGTTTCCTACAGAAAAGAGCCTGACAAAACTCCAGAGACACAAGTGTCATGTCATGGGGTTCAGGCATAGCACCACAAGGGCAAGGCAGAAAGGGCTATACAGACTAACAGAGGTAGCACTCCCTCTAGAACCCTACCAAGGCTCCTAGACCTCCACCACTCATCCTGACCTTCACTTCAGTCCCCTGACAAGTCTGCAAATTCCAGATAAGAAAGATGCCTTTGCAATAAGTGTCCTTGGTAAGGCTGAGCTGCTGGCTACTTACACATTTTCTCCTTGTCAATAACTTGAAAATATGGCACCTTTGCTATAGGAACTCTAAGAGTTTAATTTTCCTGGATTGTTAATTTTTAAATTGGCCTTTATAAAATCTGTGTATTTTCACACTCGCATCATACTTATATACACATTCACATTTTTATAGAAACCTGCAGAGTCTATAATGTGAAGTAAGTTATTTTAAAGACGCAAAAAAGGAAACACTTCTTGAGTCATCCATCTGTGAAGTGCTTTCACTACCATGATTCTATCCACTGAGAACTCCAAGGGACACCAAATCCAAAAATAATAGCTATCCTAAAAGGCTCTTGAGACATAAGCAATAATTGAATTGTAAGAATCTTTCAGGACTAGGAAGAATTGCTGTATGAATTATTTGAAATGTGAGCCAGTCTCCCAATAAGTGAGGGTCCCAAACAACTTTCTTGGTTTTTAAATAAAGTCTAGACTCAGACATCACGGCAAAGACACCTAATACATTTAACATAAGACATATAAATAAATCACTTTAAGTGAGCCATGCATTCTACATTTCTATCACCATGAGATCTTCCCAAAAATTGGAATCTTGCTGTAAAACCTTGCTCAGTCTTTCATTTCTCATTGCATGGAGTTAATATGTGACTGTCGTAAATTCTCTGTTGAAGTCAATAACATCATACCAACTCAGAGCAACTATATTTCAAATCCATCTTTCACCCTCTGTTTAAAAATTAAAGTTCAGCACACTGCCAAGTTTTCTTCTTAGATACAAAGGTCTAAAAAGTTTGCTTCAAGAAACAGCTAGCTCTTCCATTCATCCTGTTCATTCAGAAATCAAATTATAACTGTCCTCCATTTTACCCAAGATTCACGCTCTCTCATACCTCTCTGTGCTGAGCACTCTACAGCAGACAGAAGAACAACTTAAAATGATGAATTCATTATTCATTTCCAGAGTTCATTAAATAAGAATATTCCATATTTGTTTTCTTCATGACTTAGTGTTTTTGCCACTACTAGCTGCAAGTAAGCTATTTGTTGAGTCTTAGTGGAAAAGGTCAAGGATGCCATTACTTTAACATAAAGTCTGTGTTCTGCTGGAGTTTACAGAAGAGTGTTTCTGCTCCTGAAGACCCCACGAAACACGCAGTGTTAGGAGCAGTCACTGCCAGAAGTCCACATCAGCAGACGGTTTGGGAAGGGCTCTGTGACAGCCTTCACCAAGGCTTGGGCAAGAGTGGAGCATAACTCAGCTTCTCCCATCAGAAACAGGCATTCAGGGAAGAAAAAAACCCAGAAGTCAAAGGCCATCACCAGGGAAGCCAATGCTCCACGTCAGAGGAAACCACCTCTAGAGAGCAACGAGTATAGCTTCCACACAAGCACCAGGTAAAGGATGTCTTCTTCCTGAAGACAAGGTTGCAGTAGAGAACTGATTGGTGGAGAAAATCCTGGTGAAGAACCACTGCCACTGAGAATAGGCAGAGTCCTAGGTTAAAACTGCATCGTTATTTTGGTTGGTTTTTCAACCAGAACAAGATCCCTGGTCTTCTCCTCATTCCCACCTCCTTAATGAGACAGAGGTGTTTCTCCTGGCCTTTCCTGGTTTGCAAAATTCATCTCCTCTACACGGGCATTTCCCTCACAACCAAGAAGTTTCCAGCCTCTTGATCTCTGCAGGAGCTGCTTTTACACTGCTGTCCCCAGAATCCTTTATATAGCTCTTGCATCTCTTCCCTTGGGCCCTGGGGGCAAAATAAGCAGCATTGGTGGCCTGAGGGACTACCACAGTTGTTTTGAAGAAGCTCAGACTGTTACTAAACTACACTCTCAGATGATAGACTTGGGGTATGTCAGGCAGTAGAGCTTCACAGTTGCCAGCAGAGCAGTGCTGCAGGAAAAGCAGCCTAGATTTTGACAGGGTGGAAAGGGAGGGAGAGAGGGCTGAGAGGCTGGTGAACTGTGCTGTGCAGCTGGCCTCAAAATGCACTCACACATGCCAGTGCCTCAGTGGCCCTCAGTGTCTGCCAGGATTAGCTCCTTCCTAGGAAAGTGCTGTATTGCGGAGAGAATAAGAAAAGATCTAGGGACAGGCAGCAACCCTTCAGGGCCTCTCTCAGAAATGCCAGACCTATCTGGCATCTAAAGCAAGCTCTTCTCTTCCCTCTGTCTTTCTCCAGGTGCACTTATTTTTGTCACTAATAATCAAGTGCCTGCAGCTGAATGCTGTGCCAGAGCAGAGGAAAGACAGTGCAAAGGAGCACTGGTACACGTGCAAATTGGTGCTACCACATGGCAGCAATGTGCTGATGCCTGTGCTCTGTGGGTTTCTATCCATAGCAGCATCAGCTCTGATTTGTATTTTGTTTTTTAACATGGGTCTCTGGTTAGTACAGCTTTAAATGTTTTTCTTCATTCTTAACATGGTTGCTCAGAATGAAGCAGTGGAAAGGAAACACAGAGGTTCTGGATATATCATTCCAAACAAGTTTTTTTGTTAGCAGGGTACATCGCTCGTCTCATCAGCTCCCTCTCACCTCCTTTTCCTTCCCCCACATGACAGCTCCTGTTATTTAGGCACTAATGAAGACAGGAAAATGGTTATAGGACTCTGGGGATCAATTATTAGAAATTCTGTATCTATTTTAAAGACCACTTCCATTCACAAATATAAGGATTTCTCTCCTAAGGATATTCTTCAGGAACTAATTCATTTGAAAGAAGGGATGCACTTCAGGTGAAAAGTAAAGAAACGTATATTTGTTGAATTACTACAAAGAAAGATGATCAATATTTACCTGCATACTTTCTCACCACCCTACAGGACAGCTGCTCCAACACATGGGAAGAGATGAGTAAGGGTGCAAAAGAAAGAAAAACTCTGTATATGCTGCACCCCCTTTACAGGGCAAATACAACTATTAGAAAGGCAAGAGAAAGATTAGTGCACTTGTAGCCTGGTGGTTTCACCTGCCACGCTCATGATTTACCTTGTCCAGGTCAGGACTAAGGGGCACTGCTGACCTTCACCCTCAAACTATGTCCATTCCATAACTGATGAAGTTATCTGGAGAGAATTGAGAGGAAAGATATTCACACCACAAAAACCTTCATTACCAGCCTTGGCCTCCTCCTTGGATGTCTATGGGACAGGCCAAATACTAAATGGATGCAAGAAGGAAACTCTCCTCACTTTATGGATTGAAAAGAACAAGGATAATACATGTTGGCAGAAAATGATGACAAAGGAACCAACATCACCTCCCTCCCTCAAGAGATTATTCCCTTCCTGGGCATATTTTTGCTAGTCTGTCTCTATATCATCCCTCATCAATCCTCTGTATATTTTGGAATATCTTCTGAAGGATTAAAGGACTTTTTTTGCTCTAAGAAGGAACAAAGCAAGGACTTGCTCAAACCATATTGCTTTTGAGGACTCTGCAAGGGAAGTAATCAGTATGATCTCTACTGAACCACAGGAACACAAAGGCATCTCTGCTAGCTCGACTGAGGGCACTTCAGAGATGAACATAAGCAAGCAGAAAAATACCAAAAATAGAGGTCACAGAAACAGGTGTTGTCATGATGGATTTTCCCCAGGAAGTAAGCTAAACAGTAATCCTGCCCCAACACCAGTTAGAAATTGCAAGTGGATTTTCCTGAAAGCTTATTTAAAGTCTGTTTCCTGCAGATGTATCCACAACAGGTCTGTGTAAAGGAGGAGAACATGAAGCACTTTTCTCCCTTTGCATTACCCTCCTAAGAGCTGCAGAGCCCTTAAATAAAGGGACAGAAGACAAATATGTGCAGCATCCCATATAGTCTACTATAGCCAGCCCAGCCAACGCAGCTGGGTTTGCACACTTGCCCCTCATTAAAAGCCTTGCTGTCGCTCACTCTTCCTGGGAAAAGTTGCTGTCACTATTGTGAAGATGTGACATTACAAACCGGTGCCAACACTCTTGCTTTTTCCTTCCTGGCTAAATAAATAAGGACAGCAGCCCCCTTCACACCAAACTGAAACCTGCAATTAAGTATTCATTCAGGGTCAAATCTTTAATTGGCTTCTCCCAGGTGAAGGGGAGACTCAACAATATGTTGTGTACACCGAGAACCAAAGAGGACTCCAGAAAAATGATGCTCTAAGGAAGAGCCATTTGTGTTCTCTCCTGTTGGGTCAGAACACGCACGGGAAGAGAAAGAGGAAAAATATATGTTCCACCACCAGAAGATCTTTTGCAGGTTTTTCACCTAATAGTAACTAGTTTAGATTTTTTGAAATTGTTGTCTTTTCATCTGAATAATGGCAAGACTTAATAAAAATAGGCTTTCTGAAGCAGTCAGCTGCTGCCTGCCATCTCCCCCACATCTATACAAAAGCAATACAGAGAGTGGGTTAACTACTGCAGGATCCTCCCTGGGTTTATTTTTTTGACTTATTTTTAGCTCTGTGTCTTCCTCCAGTTCTCAGAACAACTCATTTCCCTCAGTGGATTTCAGATTCTTGTGATATATCAAAAGTATCCCTAGATGAAAATATCAGGGCAGATTATTTTTCTTGATCTCAGTACCCCTTTTTATTATTTATTTTCACCAGGCTTCTGAAAAATCTTTTCTTCTGAGCAAAATGACAAGGACAGCGGGACCACATCATGCACAATCTTCTGACCAGTTTTGATACTGGTTATGCTATGCTGCTACAGCATTGGTTATAACAAAGTCAATCCCTTCCCTCAGCATAAGTCAACAAACCTGTCTTGGACCACATGTTCCAAGAATGGCAAACACTGGGACTTCTTTCATCACATAAATTATGCCTTGCAAGTAGAGGATAACTGGGCAAGGCAGGATTTTTAGTTCACTTTCACCTAGGATTTTTTATGTTATGTTATTTACATTATTATTTATATGATTATATTATTACATTATATACTGTTGATATAATTTCTCATTAGATCACCCTTTTGTCTTGTGAAGAAAGCACATTCCCTGCTGCAGCCTTCAAGATATCCTCAATCTAATCTTCGTAGTTGGTTTTAACTCATGAAAGAGAAGCCAGCCACTATGTAACCTCTTGTCTTACAGCCATTACATTTATCTTACAGTTTTGACTGAGGTATGGTAGGTAATAAGCTATAGTCCTTATCACACACCGTGCATCAAAGCTTTCTGCATGGAAAGACAACAACAGTACCCACAAGTACCAGGCTATGCAATATTTTGCACTTTAACCGTACTGTGTCTCACAGTAGAGAAGCAGCTCACCACAAATATATCCTTGTGATTCTCTCCAGTCTCCCACCAAGGTGAGTCAAGACCATTGTCCTCCAACTTCTCCTTTGCAAGGGGTACACTGCAACCTGAGCCAAGTAGGACACCCCCCATCACTGTGTGGCCTAATAGAGCAGCTCAGCCAACTCCTCTCTCACTGGCTTCGCTTCCTCAAAAGATCTTTAAACTGCTGGAAGACAAAGGCTCAAGTTAATCCCAGGCTGGACTTCAAGAAGCTAGTCCAGGGAGAAATGGGTTAACTACCTTCCTCCAGAGGCCAAAGTAGTGATTTTACTTACTGTTTAGTATACCACTGTATCACCAAGCAAAGCTAACAACCATTTGTCCTAGCCGCTCTCTGTCTCTACCTCTGAGGAATAACAACTCACTACTCCTCCATACCCTCTAGTCTTTCCCTCCTTGTGTAAATCCTTCATTTTTCTTCTCTGGATCTGAAGGTGATTCCACAATACCATGATACCTTTTTTACTTGACTTCTGATGAAGGCTAAGCAGACAAAATCAAATGTGTTTCCATTTCTCCCGTTCTCTCCCTCCTGCCCCAGTATTCTCCTGTACAAAAATAAGTATTGAGGTAAATAACCAGCTCCGTACTCAGAGAAACTAGAGAATACTCTCACAAGTGTGACTAGCTCTGCTCACCTAAAATTTCACTTAACATTTCATCCTCTATGACACACTTTGTTTCTCCACTTTGTTTTACCCTGCCTGATATCTTGGGATATCCTCAAGAGCCCTCACCTTTCACTGCACAAATCAGAAACTGAACAAGCAGAGAAACTAGCTCACTCCTTTTCAAAATTAAAGACAAAATAATTGCTGTGGCTACTGAATCACAACCAGTAGTCCTGAGAGAACAAAGCTGAGAATTTTGCAGTACATGTTTGGATTTCCCAAAACAGAGCTCCAAATTTCACTTGTACATGATCAGGTATTTTATCTTCCAGCCAAGATGCGCAGCATGATGAAAGCAGAGTCTTTAAATCTCAGGAGAGAAATTTAATCCTTATTTCTCAGATGACAAAAGGTAATTCACAGGTAGACAGATTTACCTGCAAAGCTCATTGCAGCAGAACAAGAATATCATGATCACCTTCCTCCCATTTCCTCACAACTCCCACAGATAATGAAAGTTGTTTGGAATCTGCTCTTGACCTGATGGCCCCAGGGAGCCATCAGAAGGAGAACTTGCACTTCATTGGCCTCAATAAGCCATTGCAAACTCAGGGTTTCATTGATATTTTTTGACTACTGGTATCTAAGTAGGCTTACAGAAAAATGACAGGCCTATCAATGAAAAATATTTTAAATGAGAAGAGTGTTTATATTAATGAATCATGGGCTTTGTCCTGCCAAATCACTTCCTCGCAAAGAGTTTAAGAACTGTGAATTAAGCCCATGCCTTTATGAGTAGGGGCTTTTCCTACATAAAAACCTCACCCAGTTGGAATACCATCTTTCTTTCTTCCTCATACTTCATTCGCACATACATATCTACAGAGAGCCAAAACTTAATGATCCACATAAGCAGCCTTTTGTAGCACTGAAGTTAGTACTAAAAATTATAATGACTCTTGGGCCATGCCTCTAAGCCTGCACATTGGCTCAGAGTTGCCACAGCAAAGTACTCGCACTCTAAAAGATCGGGTCCTGAAGCCATTGCTCCTTAAATCAATGAGCATCGGGAGTTTCCCCAGTGTTTCTGACCACTTTCCAAAGATATTTATCATGTGAACTAGTATCCACCTCAAAACTTCTAGCATGAAGTTTTGCTGTTTGAAGTCATATTCTTACATAGAGTTGCATTTTGCATAGAACATTTTCTACCGCCTTTTGCCAGTCTCACTTATTTTAGACTGCAAACTCATTGGGGCATGGAGTATCTCAGTCACTATAGTTGCATATGGGACAAGAGAAGCTGTGCTTAGCCTTGCTTCAGGAACTACCATCATGTCAATTATTTATAATGGTAGCATAACATTTAAATTACAGTATATCTACCCCTCCCAAAACGTGCAGTGCTAACCCTCTTGGAAACTGCTATGTATCAGGAAAGAAAAATACAGGATTCCTACAGTGTTTAAAAAAAATCAACTTATAAAACTCAGTAGCTTAACTATAACTCCAGGATTCACATTATGGCCTGCTGAATGTTCCTGCACTGAAAGAGAGGGACAGCTACTTCACATACTGGTTTTCTGCTACTCCTCAGATCCTATCCCATAAGCACTGTTGCAAAACTCCAGTTTAGCTCTCTAGGATAGTTTGCAACAAAACCTAACTCTGCTGGAAGCTTCTCATTCTTCCCTGCATTCTGATTTTTAGTGCAGGCAGGTGGAGCTGAGGGCTCCAGCCAGCACGCAGCATTTTGCTGGCTAGGGATGCAGCAGTCTGCACAGTAATTGCTCAGAGTGTGCAGAGAGGGCTGCTAGCAGATTGGTTTTGAAAGATCTTTAATACAGCCAAAAGGATAGAATTCATTTACCCAGAAAAGACAGAAAAGACTTTTTGCAATGATACCAATAAAATGTCTTTCAATCTCTACCCCCTCCCAAATCCCTGCAGCAAATCTAGCAGTGATTTATTATTAGCTGGCTGAGATGAGCAATTAAAATAAAACATTAGAAGATACTTTGGTGAATTCAGCACCTTGTGTGGATATATGGCAATAAATGTCTTCTCTGGCAGTGTGTGGGAGAATTCCTCCCTGCTGTGAATTCATACCCAGTACCAGGCAAGGCTTTGCTAGCTTATTGCCAAATAAGCAGTGGGACTGGTGCATAGGATGGCAGCAGTCCCAATCTCTGTGCAGGAAGAAAACAGTGCCAGTGCTAATTCTTCATACAGGTAAACTAGAAGCATCTCTTTTTCTAAAAGGAAATGTTATACCAGACATTAATACAGGCTGCCTCTCCCTTCAGCCTGTGCTGTGTTGGTTTCTGTTAAGGGGAAATATAAAATCGTCACATTTTGTGAAGCCTTAACACCACGTCCAAAACCCCCCAATCGATGTAATCAAGTAGGTCAATTTAGAGTGAGATTCCAACACCTTTGCTCACACTCAGAAGGTTCTCTAGCTTTTAATATGTACAAAGCCATGCAAGGAATGATGAGCTATGGCATGAAGTAGTAACAATCGGACTTTTTGGGTAGCCCCTTTTGCCAGCACGAGGCCACAGCAATGCATCCCTATCCATGCAGGGTCACATCCTGGCTCCTGTCAAAAAGTGTGGTTGTATGTGGGGAGTAGGGAGAGGAATGAAGAAGCCAAGAAAAATTCCTGAGAGGAACCTAGAAAACTAATCAGGCAGAAAGCCTAGCATATGATCCAGCTGCCGCAACACAGGCAGGGCAGCTCCTACTCTGGCAAGCTCTGTAGTGTCGCAATCTTTGGTCCATTTTCTGCCCTCTGTGGCTGGAGGTGTAAGTGCTGGAAGCACAGCTCTTAAATAACTGAAAGCTAGACAGCAAATAAAGCATACTCCAAAGGGATCATTTTTACTTTGAGTACTGTGTGGTTGGGGCCGGACTCCCAGTGAATCCAAATAGCTGAGATTACCAACAAGTCCAGTGCTGCTAAAATCTCCCAGATGAATGATTCCTGTCTTGAAAGGACCTTGGCTGCAGTGCAAAGCTATTTCTGTCTTAGCATGATCGATTCTTCAAACTTGCTGGGTTTTTTGTGCAGAAGATACCAGACCAGCTGAAGGGTACATTCTGCATAAAGACTTCAGTGCTGAGACAGAAAGCACTGCACATAGCGAGGCACCAGGGCCACATGCCAGGTGACTCACAGGAACAAGGGGACACTCAGAAACCAAATGAAGGAGCTTGCATACTCTGTCTGGGCCTTCCCTGCAGACCTTTCATACTCAGCGAAGGCTTGCTGCCTTCTAAGGGTCCTGCCTACTGGGAACAAGACAGCTCAGCTCCCTACTGCAGCACAACCAACACAGTCTTGCTGGCCCCAGGAGCTCTGCACCACATTGGGACGCGTCTGGAGAGGCAGGAGAAGCATCTTGACATAAGAGGGGAGAAAGACAAGCTGCAATTAGACTATTTCTATGTTCAGACTCTTCTTGCAGGAAAGCAGAGGTACAACTTTGGGCACAGCTCAGCTGAATGCCTCACCTGCTTTGGGGACAGGCAAAAGCCTCTTCTGTTCTTCAACTGTTACAAACGAGAGACACATGTAGACCTCATCACATCTTAACCTTGTTTGCATGGATGCCCTGTGATTGAAAATCCCACAGAAATAAATCACTCCCACAAGCAATTTAATTGTCTGCTTTGGAACCCCTGATGTGTAAGCCCTCACAAAATTTGAGGTAAGGCCAAGCCAAAAAGCCAGCACTGAAGCATGTCAGGTTCTGAGTGACAGTCCCATGATGGCTTGTAGGCAGTGCTGAAAAGTGGAGGTAGCATTAGCACTCCAGGGTTAAGCCCCTGAGCAGACAACACCCCCTCCCACCCAAGCACTGTGCCACTGCAAAGGCCAAAACAATCTCAGGAGCTGTCCTTTTGCAGTCAGATAGACCTCACAGCTTCAACTTACAGTTGCTTGTTCAGGGCTTTCTTCCTCTATTCTTCAGCCTGCCTTTTCTTAAATAGTCCCTTGCACACCAAATCTCAGCCTGTTATGCTGAGCAGACAAGTCACAGACAGCAGCAGAGAGGCAGTCTATCACTCAGCAGCTAGGAGTGAGCCTATACATTAAGCTCTTAATTTGTGGCCTTCCTTTAGGAGTCAAAAAAAAAAATCTGGACAATAAACTGCAAAGGCTTAACCTTCATCTTCCAGATAGAGGAAGTCAAATAGCAAGTCATAAATTTAGACCATGATCAAGTCAGATGTGGGAAAGAAGCTGCGCTGTAGCTCACTGTGCCTTGAAGGTGCTCCAAGGCCCACACTAGCCCTCTTCACTTTCCAGGTGACCAGCAGCAAAAAGCCACAGTGCCTTTGCTAACCAAGCTACCACAGAGGGGATACCAGCTCCATTTACCTTGCACCTTCTACCAAGGCTCACATCGCCTGCGCAGAAGCACATTAGGGGTCCCCATCTCTTCTACTCAGCTGCAGAGTAGAAGTCACAGCCTAGCTCCTAGCAGAGCAGTCCCCAGGCCACAGCACCCCTGGAGCCCATAACAGGAAGAAAAGTGCTGGAGGTAATTGCCTGTTTTGATCTCCCCATTATCTGGATCATCCTGGTCACAAGGAACATAATACTCATCAGCCATGGCTTCGGAACCATTGCTTCAACTGTAGTAGCAACAATAAAGTAACAAGGCAAATACATAGCTAAAATACATTATTTCTTTAGACACACCTTTTTACTCTATCCTTTTACTTTGGAAAAGTCCTTGGAGGTGAGTGAGGAAGGCCAAGTCTCTGGATATCTTTCACGCCCATCCTTGTCACAAGTCAGAGATGGAAACACCACAGCCTTGCTTTGAGGTCAACAGCAAGAGGGAGCACTGCTGTAGGCACTGATGGGAGATGGGAAGGCAGCTGAGCCTGATAAGGGCTATAATGGGCTTAACAGGCATCACATGGTAGGCATCATGTTGACCTGCAGGTGTTCATTTGTGGTCTGGGCAGGCTCTGAGAGACTCCTCTTAATAAAGGGTCTCTTTTTTTGGCAAGTGTGAGAGCTGCAGTCTGACTTGTATGTGGTTGCTCAGACAGTCTTCAAGCAATGAGGAATTTTCCTGCTTAGAAAACAATTTCTAAGGAACTATTTTTAAGCAATCCAACAGCAACCTACATCACCCCTCAGCCCAAAGCTGTCCACAGACCTGCACTGAAGTCCACAGAAAACCTCATTGGATTTTGGACCAGATATCCACTTTCTCCAGTCTTGTTTTCTTACACTGCAAGAGCAGACCTCAATCAGGCAACATGAAAGCTTTCTCCTCAGCAAGCTAACGCACCCAAGTCTGACCTTTAAAACTCCCTGTCAAGCCAGGACTGGGCTTCACAGTAGTGCAGGTTGTCAAGTGCTATCACATTCAGTTGTTTGGTACTTGCATGAAAAATGTAGATGAGGCAGTAAACTGACATCCTCAGATTCAGCTTCGCATTATTCACGTAGCTCATGTGAGAGCAAGGCTTACTAATTCTTCAAGAGGAGTCTGTGTTGTGCATATTTTAGAAATGAGCAGGTCAAAGAACACTCCTTAAAAACATCTTAAAACACCAGGGACAAGAACTAGGTTGAGAGAAGCAGAGCTTTCCTCAGCTGAGCTCTAGTTCCTCAGAATATTTTGAATTATTATTGTATTTTCAGGAGAGAAGAAAACATTACACATTCAGAGTTTGGGGGAGTTCTTGACAGATTAACTTCCCTCACTTGCAATTTTCAGCAAGTTTCTCCATTTAAAAAGAAAAATAAATCTACTACTTGCAGAACACTAGGAGGGAGGAGGGGAAAGTGAAATACCTCTCAGGAAGATTCCAGGACAGTTTTCACTCCCATTTAAGAAACACATTAACAAATTGACCCATAAATCCTTAGAGATATTCTTCCCGTTAGACCGACAATGCATATGAGTCCTTTTTGCCTCAAACCAGGCTGAGGAATATTGCCAGGAGTAATTTTAAACCTACTGCTGCATGTATGGAAACTGAGAAACACAAGGGTTAACACCTTAGGCTACATATCTGTTTGGTCTACCTTAAAATTCAGTCATTCTACAGTATAGAGTCAACCTGGCATCCTTTGAGTCACCTGAATTATTCCAGATGCTCATCCACAGAAGAAAAGTTGACATCAAGGCCCAGAGAAGCACTTGCCATTTTCCCTCAGGTAGGTTGCTTGCCTGATGTAGTCACCTTTGGGATAGAGATTAAACAGACACATCAGGCTTTCCCCAGAGCCATTGGTGACAGAAACCAGTCTCCAAAAGGATCATCAAGTTTACATCTTCACTAACAAACAGAAACCTCCTTTCCAGGTAGTTGCCTCATTGGCTTTCCAGACCCTCCGTGGAGAGGTAAATTACAGAGAGAGTACCAAGTCCCACTGGGTTGAGCACTGGGCAGATACATAGTAAACAACAGGTGAGGGTGAAAATATTTACAACCTTAATGGAGCAGAAAAAGTAACAAGGCCAAGACAGTCTCAGCCCAACTTTAAACAGTGAGAGAGAAATATCAGTGCAGCATGTTCTGTAAAGCACCATCAAGGACTGTACCAACCAGTGCTGAGGGGGAGGCTGACACTATCATAACTCAGCCCAGAGCACTAGTTTTCAAGGCAAAAGTGACTTTTTCACCAGAATGTGTCAGCTGTTGAATAGGTAGGCTAAGAGCAAAACACAAGTTTCTGTCCTTCTTCTTACTCCCTTCCATCACTTTGCACAAGTCAATAGCAAGAGAACTACCAAAGAGAAAGAACCATTCCTTCCAGAGAAAGAACCATTCCTTCCAGAGAACAGCAAAAACCAGAGCAAAAGGAGTTACCCAAGAGCCACAATCGAGTATGTACAACAAGCTTGTTCTAATGGGCAGTGGACATTTGTAGGGTCTATAAGGAACTGTAGCTTGGTCTGTTTGACAAATATAATAGAGCTAATTAAACTGAAGTAGCAGCTAATAGTGAGCAGTATAGTCCTAGGATCTGTAAGCCCTTGATTGCAAAAAAAAAAAAAAAAAAAGGAGAAATATTATGCCCATCTGTCAAAGCCATTACCCTTAGCTTTTGAATCTCCTAACCCTTGAAGGCCTCTAACACTACACCTGGATCCAGACTCCAACTCCCTCCTCCTCGGAGGACTCAGCTTAACATCAGTCACTGAAATCAGCACATAATGGCTGAGATAACCCTGACACAGCGAGGTCTAATGGGCAAAAGAATTCCTGGGACTACGCCTACATTAAAAAAAGTAACACAAAACAAAAAAACTCCCACCCACATGCTTGTATGCTTGTCTGGACTGCGCATCTCTCATTTTTCCATCTAACTTAGGGTGATATATAAAGTCTTGTTGTGTGGCAAACAGCTCCCAGATAAAGACTAATAAATGAGAAAGTCTTTCTTTTTCTGGATCATTTCTATGGGTGTCTGAGATTATTGCAAACTATTGCATCAACACTGAATCACTCCCTCCTTTGCATATCTAAGTACAACAAATCTCCTTTGCAAAATGTTGTCATTCCATGGAACCAAGTGCAAAAAAGAGAGAAAAAAAAATCTAACGACCTTACTTAGCCTCATCTTCAGTTTTAACTACACCATCAGAGAGCAGCACTAGCTGTTACATCATGGGTTTGGAAGCAAAGGGTAAAGAGGAGGCAAAGGAAGCCCAGGAGACAGCCAAGAGGAAAACATCTTTAAAGCTCTCCTGAATTGGTGACACTCACCTGTTTGTTCTGTTTTATGCCTCTGGGTTTCTCTGAAATAGAGAAGAGCAATTATGAAGTGACCCATTTTCCTTCTGTTTAGTGTAAGGAAGAAACAGGGGGAAGGGGAAGAAGCAGAGGAGAGGGAGAATTGTAGAAAGAGAATATCAAATGGGAGAGAGAAGGGAAAAAAATAACCTTACAGAAGGTAGGAGGGTAAATTGTGATGACCCAGTTTAAAGGGAGAGCAGGAACTAGACCTACTAACAGTCAACACCTTCCCACGCACTCCAAGGAAAGGAAACAGCAAGGGAGAGGAACAAACTCACTGTTCACAGCACTTCTTTGTGCTACAAACTTCCTCCTCCAGGACAAAGCCTGTGGAGGTAAAGCTCCACAGCAAAAGAAGATGTTTCTCCCATCAGCCCTTTTACCTGTGTAAGGGAGGGGTGGAGCAGCAGAAGGCATCTTGGGATGGAGTAAATCAGGGCCAGGTGCTAAAAATTAAGGTCTAAATTGCTCAGCCAGTTTGCACTAGCTGAGGTTTCCTCAAAGGGAAGGGATGGGAGCTACAATGAGATCTCAGGGAAATGGCTGATTTTTCTCCTTGTAAAAGACCCAACAAGTGATATCACATGCGCCAATGTCAGAGGAAATCACTCAACCTGATGGTATGATCTGACATGGCAGCTCTAGCCTTCATACTGGTTTGGGCCACCATCTTCAGGAGATCTTCATCTGCTGTAGCCTTCACCATTTGCTGTGACAACTGATGGCCCTGAGCCGACAACTCTGTAGGGCAGCCTAAGAGCTGTCTGTCTTCTAGACAGAAGCCAACATCTAGGAGGAGATATGTGTTCTATTTTGCTTTATGTTTTTGCTCTTTTGCTTCAGGATTTGTGCTT
The DNA here is from genome assembly GCF_000703405.1 of Apaloderma vittatum. NCBI lineage: Eukaryota > Metazoa > Chordata > Aves > Trogoniformes > Trogonidae > Apaloderma > Apaloderma vittatum. The sequence goes on from NW_009720255.1 coordinate 59,553, forward strand.
TGTCTATTTTCTTCCTTAAATCGTGTTTACCTCATTCAGTATAATCAGGCACAACACACATGAAGTTAGTACTCCTGCACCACTTCACACCATTCAAAAATGGTGAAATAAATAAAGTAATAAATACATGTATTATGTGGGAGGCAATTAAAACCATAAAGAAAAGAGTAGCTGTACCCTCATCTCCAGGTGCAATATTAAAAATCACAAGCCAGCTCATTGAACTCATCACAGCTCCGCCAATTTCAAAGCCTGCAAAGAGAGAGAAAAGCACTTCTCAGTTCTGAAAGTCTGCTAACAGTTTTAAATAGCCTGTGTTTCCTGTAAACAAGCAATACCTCTCTAAAAAAATAACCTTATTCTAAGTGTGAATTAAACCAGCACATTAATTTGCACTCACTTAAAGCTTGGTGGTCAAAGAGAGTGTATGGCCAAAATTACATGAAGAATTGCAAATATGTTACATTGTGTGCTAATATATTGGCATGTGCTACTGCATTTTTATGGTGTGGTGAAAGAAACTGGAGACTGCAGCATCAAAAAATGGTTGATTTTACTCAGTAGGTTGTAAAATTTAACAGTGATGGGACATAAAGAAGCCTTAAAAGGAGAAGTCTAAAGATGCATTTGCCAAACTATTATCCCGTATCCTTGTTGTTGCTGTGACACTTCTTCATGGAGCACCGTGTGCGCATGAGGCAGTGGCTTGTTGTGGCTGGCAGGAGCTCAGGGGTCTCTGCTTCAGCTGCTTGCTTGGTCACAGTGGAGCTAGCTGAGTTTTGAGAGTCCATGGCCTGAGGCGGTCTCAGCTGGTCTCAAGGGCCTGGCATCTCCCTCCTTTTCCCAGGCTTGAACGTAACTCATAGTTGGCAACAGCCTTATCCAGTCAGTGCCAGCAATATCCAGAAACCCAGCTGAAGGAACATTGTGAGATCAAACAGAAATGCCTGGTGCCTTGAGATGCCTTTAGGGTTCCATAGCAGCCAGAAGGAGTTTTACCCATGATTTGATGTGCACACCTCTCAGTCCAGCTCACATCTTGCTTGATGGAACTTCTGTCCTTTCTTCAATTCCACTCTTAGACAAGTTTTTTAAATGGTTCCCAATTTAAGGTCACAGACAAAGGAAGAGAATTCAAATCTAATGATGGTTTATTTTATTAAAGCAGAGATTGTTTTCAACGAAAAAATGGAGTTAACCTCTTACCTACTGTCTCTGTCACAGGCATACAGACTTATCTGTATCTGTATCCCCCTTTCCCCATAAAATATAGATCAAATTGTCCTGTTCCTCTGTCCTCTGTGTTCAATATGTTTGTGATTCTCTCTGCACCTAGTGGGATTTGTGCAGAGCCTTCTTCTTATAGAAGATGGGATTGTACTAAAACTCCCACTGGCAAGGCTGAAGACCTCAGACAAGTCACACCTCAATGCCAGGTTATAATCCCTAGAGATTTCATTATATTGTGACTATTTCTCCTTTACACATTGAATAATACATGCTAAAGTCTGACATTGCTAGAAATGACACAGTCAAACTGGACTGTGTTGCTGTGGGAAGGCCACTGGAGACCCATGTTCACTGAGTATCTAAGTCTTAGCTGCTCTTTAAAGCAGCTAGTCGGGAATCGTAATACAAAACACATTTGGGGATCTGCCTTTGCAGATGTAAGAGAGTTACTGGAAATTGGTGGGGACTAATTTCTGAGGGTTTATGTTCAAATCATATTTTAAACCTCTCTATTTTTGAACATAAGCCTCGGATGAATCTTGGCTTGGTGTGAATTGGAGCACCCTGTCACAGACAGGTCCTTTAAAAAGCCCGCAGTTTAACTGTATATCTAAAGATCCTGAAAATGCAGGGGAAAAAAAATGAAACTTAGGCCTAGCTATTCCCTCAAATTTAATCAGCAGCAGCCTGGGGCACATATATGCAAGTGCCACTGATGGTCAAAATTCAGTAGTTACATAAACAGCAGTGAATGACACAGAATAATTAGGAGTTCGGCATAAAGGGCTCAATCCTGAAATTATTCTGATCGCACAACCCTTACCAGACTGCAGCATGCCTTGGCATCTAAGCATGGAAAAATGCAGAAATCAGAGAGGCTGTGAAATGTTCAGTGCCAGAGCAGGTACATTTCTCCTTTCCCTTTTTTTGCTCTCTCTGCCCTAGTTTAATTTTTTTCCCAGTTGCATGCTTGAGGCATAAATGAGCAGCACTTGGACAAACAAAGTATTTCCCTCTCTGATGAAAAAAAACAAGAGAAAAAGCAAATGTCTGAGGAAGGTGGAGGGAATTGAGGCAGTCTTTGTGTTACAGCCAACACCGGGAGAGCTCAGGAATTAACATCCACGACCTTGTGGCACTGCTCAGCATTTTGGTGTTTCACTCACTTAGGTGCCTCACAGCCCAGCTTTGCAGCATGCAGGCGTGCGTGTTGGAGGCTGGAGGTGGTTCTGTGAACAGCCAGAAAGCTTCCACTGACTATCATCGGACCTCAGGATCGTGGACAAAAAAAGGGCTATCGTTTCCTCTCTGCTAACCTGCTGCAAGTTTTGCCCTTCGCTGGCTAGTAATGTGTTAACCCGCATCATGCCACTCACATACAGGAAAGCATGTTCCCTTGTCTCATTATTCATGGGCTGTGCCCACAGGCACTAGTTGTTCAGCTTGCTGAATATTTGCCTGAATAATTAGGAGGGAGCTGAATCATTCTTAGACAAAATTACGGTTTTCTCTCTCCTATTTCATTTTTAGGCTTCACTTCTCACTGCTCCCCTGTACACAGTGTGAACTGAGTGTTTAAATACTATCAGATAGAGTCAATAAATTCCCCATCTTTCAAAGATGCTAGAGAATCAGCTAAAATTGCTTGGTAGCACTTACTGTGACAGAAATCCTAGCTCTGTGGTGCAAAAGGCTGCCCCTCTCTGCATCTCCTGGGATAGAGGCATCTGCATTCCTGAACAACACAGAATATAGCCCTTCCCTTGTTCATTTTTAAAAAATAACTGTAGGAGAAGCAGTTGTTCCTACTAAGCTTAACGGGCAGTGTTCACGATCCATTTAATGATTCTGCCCTATGTTGTTTTATTAAAATACATGATACCTGCTGCAGCAGAGCTTGAAAATGAATCTTAAATTGAACCCGTTTTTCTCACTGGAAACCTACCTTTCATCCTCCTCCCACTCCCTCCCTCCTCTCTCTTCTTTTTGCCATCCTGATCCCCTTTTTCCTAAGTTATGCTGCATTTTGCTTTGCCTTCACTGCATTTTCCTCCCTGGCTTTTGATACCAGGAGCCAAATTCATCCCTTCTGGTATCCAATGGACTGAAGTTCTTCTCACAGGCGTTATTGGGCTGAATCCAAACCAAGCCAGCATTTTGCAGTGCTGGTGGCTTAGTCAAAACAACGCTTTATAATTTCTCTTTTGCTTCCCTTATCTACCGTTAGTATGAATTATTAATAAGTACTAGTATTGCTCTCTTGAAAATCATACTTCATTTCAAAACCACCCATCAGACAAGCTGTCTGACTGAAAATTTCTTTTTAACTTCCCATGCGTGCTAGGAACTTGCAAAGCACAATGCGTGCGCACAGGCAGCCTGGATTTCAGATCAAGGCTCACTCTGGGATTCCTCTTGCCAACTGCAGTGCATACCTAACCCAAGTGCTGGGTACCATTAACCCATGCATGAGCTGGCCGGAAGAGTTTTTTTTCCACAGGCTGCTGTTTGTGATGCTAAACTTGTTTCCTTGTCAGGCTACTATTTCAGATCTTTCACCTGAGGGCAGGGGGAGGT